>NC_057795.1:556972128-556991410 GCF_018294505.1 Triticum aestivum | reverse complement strand
TTAACTGAATTTGAAAATCTGACCACCCTTTCCATCATCAGCTTAGATTTGAAATTCTCCACCCTGTTAAGTTATAATTGAAATGTCCTTTGCATGTGTACCTTCTATTCAAAACTATTTGTATTATATTATTTTTGGCTTGACAAGTTGAATCCATAATGGAAAATTTCCACCATTATTTGTGTACTCAGTTCATCATTTATAGCAAAAGATATTTGTGTTGTAAAGTTATTGATATTTACGCTTTTATTAACCCTGAAGAGGTTATTGATATTGAAGTTTTTCATCTCTTACTTATCCCTGAAGAGGTTAGATTGTCTATGGAGATATATCAACCTATCATCCCTGCTGTTCTGTTGTTTTTGTGGTCTGAGAATCAATTTCTCCTCCTATACACAAAAGCACAATAAAAAATTAGGAGTAGCGAGAAAATGAGTTGTTCCTTTTTGCTAAAAGGGGGTAAACTGATGTAAAATAATGGCAGTTGTTGATTTCTTTGAACAATGCTCGAAAGGAGTACGGAGTACCAGAAATAATGGTAGCTCCTAAAAAGGGGTAAACTAATGTAAAATAATGGCAGCTGCTGATTTCTTTCAACAATGCTCGAAAGGAGTACCCGAAATAATGGCAGCTGCTAAAAGGGGGTAAACAGATGTAAAATAACTCAGCTTCGGAAGGACTAACCGGAGTTGAGTTCTGTCTTGTGGGTCTATTTCAACTATGACCTGCAAAAATGATCAAAAGGAGTAGCAGGCACCAGATTAGAAACCTAAAATTTATGACTAAACAAAAATCATAATTTATGAGAAAAAACTGAAGATGACACCGCAAGTACTAAAAAATGGGACAACACATACAAGCATGCATATTTCATATAAAATAAATAAATTATGGTGGGTAACAGAGATCATTCAGCACACCAATGTCTCATCAAGGATTAGCTAAGAATTCTCCTAGCTTAATGCTCAATGTATATACAGATTGTGCTCTATCTCTGTTGTTTGAACAATGTTCAGAGCTCAGTTTCTTTGAACAAATGTTCAGAATTCATACAATAATTTGCTACAGAAAAACAAAACGGTTTTCTGAGAATTGGCTCATTCTCTGAACAGTGGCAGCTTCTGATTTCCTTGCAGTGTTCAGTATTTATAAAAATAACTTGCTACAAAAAACAAAACAATGTTTAGAGAATTAGTACATTCTTGAACAATGGCAGCTGCTGATTTCCTTGCATAGTGTTCAGTATTTATAGAATAACTTGCTACAGAGAAACAAAACAATGTTCACAGACTTAGTACATTCTTGAACAAATGCTAGCTGCTTATTTCTTTGAATAGTGTTCAGAATTTCATCCAAGAAAGATTCCCCTACAGAATAAAAATGAACTGCTAGTCTCAGTTCATTGACTGAAAAAATGTCATTGTTTCAGAGATGCATTTAGGGATTTCCTTTTTCCAATCTCCACATCCGGTTCCGATACTTGTAAGGATTTTCGCAGAGATGCGCCCCCAAACACTACTACGTTGTCCTCCGGCGTCAACGAAAGACGAGACTGAGGTGGATGAGTTGCTGTAGAAAAGTCCTATTTTTGTGAAACAGTAAGCAATCCTCTTTTTTGAGCACAGAGCCACCAAGGGCCTGCTCTTCTTCAGTTTTGAGATCCATATTCCTCCTATTTTCTTGTACAGCATCCTAACTGGATTAGTCCTTCCAAAGAAATGAAATCATCTTCTTCCTCCTCATGCTGAAAACGAGCAAGCTGTGCCTGACGAAACTATCCATACTGTTCGCACACGAACACGTCACCGTGTACCCTCAACGCCAGGGGTGATGCACCGCAGCTCACGTCGAAGGAGACCTGTCCCGAAGCGCGGTACGCAGGCAATCCGGCGGGCACTTTTGAGGACCTGAAACCCCACAAGCCCGGGAGGGACCCCGTCAGGGCACGCGGTGGCTATGGGCTGCCCTAGGTCGGCCTGATCGCCCCTAGGGCCTCGAGGTTCGCCGCCCTGTAACAAGAAGAACAGACGAAGAACGAGGAAGAAGAAGAACAAGGGAGAGAGATAAAGGTAAAGGTAAAAAGTGGTAGATGATTTGATCGATTGTGTGTTGTTCAATCGGCCGTCACCCCTTAAGTATATAAGAGGCGGCTGGACTTCCCGTGCAAGGAAAAGGCTTCAATTCACGTCCAAAACCCTAGTCCAATTCGGATTTGTTTGGTCCGAATTTTCCAAAACTGTTCGGTAAAATCTGGCTGCACCTTGCGGGCCATGTTTGGGGGAGTAAACGATCTCAGATTGAAACGAGTCCAAAAGCAACCTTGACCGCTTCGACGAGACGAACAACTTTCATGTTGGACGTTTCTTGATCTGAGGCCATCTTGAGGGGGGTTTCGGCTGTTTTCCGAAGTCCACAGCAGCGAAATTCAAAACCCGGACGAACATACCCGGAGTGTCCGGCCATCCACAGAGAAAATCAAAATCCGGATGGTTTTCCTGGATTGTCCGGCCATCGAGTGTAGCAGCGTCTTATACTGACTCTATCTTTTGCATACGACCTCGGATTAAGACGATTTTTATATCAAAATCAACCGTTCCGACGAGACGCACAACTTTCATGTTGAAATTGTTTCCATTTGAAGTCATCTTCATTTAGTTTCAAGCCATTCTTTAATCTGGCGTCAATATGGGCATCTCTGAACTTGTCATAACTTTTGCATCCGATCTCCATTTTAGACCATCTTCATATCCATCTTGATCTTCTCCAAGAGAGCTATCTCATGGTGACTTTCAATAATAAGTTTGAATTAATCTTGACATAGCTTCAAGCTACTCTTTATAATCATGCCACTTTTGAGCGTCAACACATGCCCCCCTGTTTTTTGGCAAAGCTAGCGTGCCGACAAATAACTTGTACCGTGTTTGTTTTAAGGACGATGTCAACACTCCATCGTCCATTTATATGCTGAGGGCAATAATTATATATTGGCCATTATCATTTTTGAATGCTTGATGCAAACTTGGGCAAAACCTTCTCAACTTCATTAAGAATCCGATGATAAAGTTCCATGGATATGTATCTCAAGGTCATCCTTCGAACCATATTGTTCACCCTTTTGCTAGGATTTTGTAGATAATCAACAATAATTTTTCTCCAATCCTTACTTCCGCCTGCATAAAAATTTCATTAGTGGCCGAAGCTGTGGACTTCAGTTCGGCCTTACCTATCTTGACGAGACGAAGCATCGGCTATTGAGAGAAATGTAGTACACCATGATTAACATAGTTGCCGGATGCTTGTTGTGCCAACTCATTCGAATTGTCATGTCTAAATATATGAACAATACTAAAGCAACCCAAGATAAATTCTATATCTAGACATACCTCAAGGTAAACTATAAGTGATTCATCAAAACATTGATAACCCTTGGATATTTGTTGCATTATTCATAATGAATCACTGAAAGCCTCAATGTGATTAGCACCTATGGCACCAAAAAGCTCCAAACCGAATAACATTCCATATTCGGCTTTGATCATTTGTGCATAAATATTTTAAGCGGTATGAGGCTTCATAGAATAGCACCATAAGGAGATATGTAAACAACACCAAGACCTTGGCCATTGCTACAAATTTAATCATCAATATATAATCATCATGGTACTGATGATAAATTCCATGGCATATGCGTTAATGGCACAGTTGAAGAATATGGATAATGTGTAGACCAAAGATGTTGAAACCTTCGGCTTGGTCCTTCATAGTGTTCACTCTTTTCCTTCTTCACCTTTGCCACACATTTTTGTAACGGAAGCTTGCACATAATTTTTATTTTGAGCACTCCCTTTGGGAATCCATGCCATGTTCCTTTCTTCAATTTCTTGTGCACTAAGTTTTTGTAATTTCTTCTTTTGCCAATACGATAAGCCGAGAGGGCATCTCGGCTGTGATTCTGTTTTGACCAATGGCAATTCCTTTTTGGCCTTGTGCACTCTCAACTTCTTGTCTTGAGATTTGGCACTTCGACTCTCAATAATTGGTTGCTTTGTCTCATTGCCTTTAATAGACAATGTCAACACTTTAATTGGCTCTTTTTCATTTGAGATCAAATCTGAAGTTGCACTCTTACAACCATATATTTTAACACGGTAAACCTGGTTGACCACCTCTTTCTTCTTCCTTGAGCTCTGGACTGATTCCTTATGATTGAAACGGTCTTTAACATGTGATTGTTCAAATGTTGATCTTCTCGGAGCTACATAATATTGGTGAGATGGTCTAAAATAAGATGGAGAATGTGCCCTTGTATCATACCCATCCCATGATGGATATGAATCTATATGAGCACAGAGAGGCATCCACGGCATTGGCATTGGCGGCCCAAAATAAGGATATGAATATGTTGCACTAAAATTCTCACTTTGCCAATACCGATCCTCATATTTGCGCTTTGGGGGTGATCTTGGTTTATTTGTATGATTTGGCTGATAAGCATTCTTCTCTTCATTCTTCTTTTGATATTTTTCCAATAGTTCAACGAAGGTGATTTTTGATCTCTTACACTTGAGCTTTCAACCTTTGTTTTCTTTTGGTTTGCTTTAATAGATCATTGGATTTGCTTGTTGCCCCCCAGTCCTTGTCGTCTCCATTGTAGTTTCGATGGAATTCTCGCCCTCAAGATTATGTTCATTATACTCTTCAATAATTTCTTTACTTGAAAGCTTGATCCCATCACCTGCAGTTTTTACCTTCTCTTTAAATGGATCGGCTTGAAGCAGCTGATGCAAAAACTTTTTGCAATCGGGACCAATCGGAATAGGCTGGTCATCTCTTGGTGTTTCAACAAACTTTAATCGTCCTTTTTCAATGGCTAATTTAAATATTTGACGAAACATGTTGCAATCCTCAAAATTATGCTTGGACGAATCATGCAACTTACAATACATTCGTCCTTGGCTTAACATGATGATCAAGAATTGTAATGTAATTATTTTTCAGCAACAAATCAAATATTTGATCACACATGCTTGAATTGAAGGTACACTTTTGGTTTTCTAGCCGATCTTGCTGTGCGAACAGCTTTGGAGATAAGCAATCGAATGGTTCATATTTGGAATCTCCCCATTCGGCTATGCATTATGTTTTCCACTCGATCTCCGATGTCTTTGGATAAGATATTATATTAGCATCAGTTTTCTCAATAGAATTTAACCTTGACTTTAAATTTCTGAAACAAAGATATTTAGAACATACATGTCTCAATTGAGACCAAGTGCAAGGCAAGTACAAAATAAGCAAAGCAAGCAAAGCTACCCAACTAGATATGAACTTTAGATAAAGCAACGGGGAAAGCTTTGGCTGTAATAATAAGTCATTATCGGTCTTTATAAATGACGCAATGGGTTGACCGATATGTTCCATAACAATTTTATTGCTAACAAGTAAATTACCCTTCTTCATTGGTCTTTCAAAATTACTTATGAGAATATTTCTTATAGATGCATCAATAATGAAGTTGCGACCAAATCTGAAAATAGGTAAATTACTCGCTATGCATACCTCTTCAAATACGTTGGAGAGCATGATGGTGGTGTGACTTGAACAATATCTAGCTTCATCTTTGGATGACTCTCCAACTCCTTTTCATCATCTTTTTCTTTATTCCGTGCATCATTACCTTGAAGATCCTTATCAGCCAAACTTTGTTTGGCTACTTTCTCTTGTCCTTGAGGCTTGTCAATTTCTACGGCACGGAACTCATAGGGCAGGAAGTAGGTTCCATTAACTTCAGAAAAATCAAGCATGGTTGTTTTGCTACACTTGCCATGCCCTTTCTCAATAATGCTTGCCTCTTTGGATTTGATGGATTCGGTATATATACTACTTGATTCGGCTTTTTCAACCGAAGCACTTTCAAGTTTCGAATCATCCTTCTTCTCATTGATACTACAAATTGGCAATGCTTCTTTTCTCTGAGCCAATTCTTTTTCTATTTATTTCTGGCGGCGAGCGACAAAGTTGGCTTTAAGCCTTTTATCAATTTCAACCCACTCCGGATATGATTGCCCCCCAATGTTTTTAGATTCTTTCGGCAATGACACACGGGTGTTGCCAAAATTTTGCAATAGTGTAGGTGGTGTATAATATGATGTAGTACTAGGTGAAGGCATATGCATTGTTGTAAAACCATATTTTTGCTCGCCAATTTTATCAATTGGCAAAGATTCATCTTCTTGCAAAACTCTAGCTTTTATTGCATCATAATCAAGAAATAGCCCCTTTTCATGTTGTTCAATGCAAAGAGCACTAAAATCTCTTATTTTGGGCTAAACTCTTCAATGAAGCCACTACTACCTCATCTTCTACAATATTTGTCACAACTGCTCCTGTAAAATTTACATTTATTCGGCTATGGCCAGAAAGGTGTGAAGCCGAATTATGAGCATCTACAGTTGTGTATGGTGCCGAAAAATTACTAACATAAGGTGTAGCATATGACGGTTGAGAGTAACTGGCCGAATAGCTAGTAGTAGCATGGCCAATTCTCTCATTCATCGGCATGGTTAGATTAGTATATTGCACATTAGTTGCCGATGAATAAAAGGATGAAACACTTTCTTGCATGGCATTGGAAATTCTAACATGAGGTGTTTCAAATTGATTAACCAAACCCATCATGTTGTTCATCGGCATATGGATTTGTGGGGTTGCCGATGCATGAGAGTTTGGATACATATGTTGTATGTTGCTAAAATCATAATAATTTGAAGCATGAAGATTGTTTTGCATCGGCCTTCGCGCATAATTAGATGCATGGTTGATAAAACTAGGGCTAGCCGATACATTATGCTCATTAGGTGATCCAGCAACAACATATGGATTATTTGCATCTACAAAAGGAAAATGGGTATTCATATTACCTTTGTAGATTGCAGCAACTTGATGACGATCTCTTCGTAGCAAGAACGGGCTGGAGACCGTTCAAAGCTTCGCCCCAGCGGAGTCGCCAAAAAGTGTGTTCGCACACGAACATGTCACCGTGTACCCTCGACGTCGGGGGTGATGTACTGCAGCTCACGTCGAAGGAGACCCGTCCGGAAGCGCGGTACGCAGGCAATCCGGGAGGCGCTTTTGAGGACCCAAAACCCCACACACCCGGGAGGGACCCCGTCAGGGCGTGCGGCGGTTATGGGCTGCCGTAGGTCGACCTGATCGCCTCTAGGGCCTCGAGGTTCGCCGCCCTGCAACAAGAAGAACAGACGAAGAACGAGGAAGACGAACAACAAGGGAGAGAGATAAAGGTAAAGGTAAAAAGTGATAGATGATTTGATCGATTGTGTGTTGTTCAATCGGCCGTCACCCCTTAAGTATATAAGAGGCCGCTGGACTTCCCGTGCAAGGAAAAGGCTTCAATTCACGTCCAAAACCCTAGTCCAATTCGGATTTGTTTGGTCCGAACTTTCCAAAACTGTTCAGTAAAATCTGGTTGCACCTTGCGGGCCATGGTCGGGGGAGTAAACGATCTCGGATGGAAATGAGCCCAAAAGCAATCTTGACCGTTTCGACGAGGCGAACAACTTCCATGTTGGACGTTTTTTGATCTGATGCCATATTGAGGGGGTTTTCGGTTGATTTCCGAAGTCCACAGCAGTGAAATTCAAAACCCGGACGAACATCCCCGAAGTGTCCGGCCATCTACAGAGAAAATCAAAACCCGGATGGTTTTCCCGAGTGTCCGGCCATCAGGTGTAGCAGCATCTTGTACTGGCTGTAACTTTTGCATACGACCTTGGATTAAGACGATTTTTATATCAGAGTCAACCATTTCGACGAGACGCACAACTTTTATGTTGAAACTTTTTCCATTTGAAGTCATCTTAATTGGGTTTCAAGCCATTCTATAATTTGGTGTCAATATGAGCATCTCTGAACTTGTCATAACTTTTGCATCCGAGCTCCGTTTTAGACCATCTTCATATCCATCTTGATCTTCTCGAAGAGAGCCATCTCATGGTGACTTTCAATAATAAATTTGAATTAATATTGACATAGCTTCAAGCTACTCTTTATAATCATGCCACTTTTGAGCGTCAACACATACTAGTTTCATGAGAGCAGAGCTGCCAAAAATCGACATCCATGTGCTGCTCCCTGTCAAATTTGGGTGTTTGTGAGCACATAGAAGGTGGCCGCCATCAGCTATAGACTCATCGGAAGGAAGAGGGATGGGGGGGGGGGTACCGGGACATCCTCAGAGCCGACGCGGACGCCGCTGGGAAGCTTGGTGGTGCGGGTGGGGACGCACAGCGGGAGGTCGAGCCCAGGCAGGAGGACGTACGGCCGCCGGACAGCCACCTCCTCGCCATATTAGCCGCTTCCGCCCCTGGACATCGCGGCGGCCGTGCGCCAGCTGCGGCTTGCCGTATTGGCCCCTGCCGCCCGTGCGGACGCGGCGCCTCGCCGTATTCACCGCTGACCTCGCGGGCGCTCGTGCGGCCGCGGCGCCTCGCCCTATTCGCCGTTGACCTCGCGGGGGCTCGTGCGGCTGCAGCGTCTCGCCGTATTGGTCGCTGCCGCGAGGGAGGAGCCGCCGGCGAGGAGGGAAAGTGGCAGGGCAGAGACGCAGAGTAGGAGGGATGGCGAAAGGGAAAAGGGAATAAGACGCGGTCGGTTTTCCCAAAAAGGAAATGAGCAGGAAAGGGAAAGGGGATAGAACGTGCGCCACTCGTGGTCGGAATCGATCGCTCCCGCGATCGATCGCCAAGGAATCGTTTTGGTTAGATAGTTGGACAAACGTGAGTTGAGAGGTACATCACTAACACCCTGGGCCTTGGGCCCATAAATACAATTTGTTAGTTATCTGAAGAAACATGTTTACCTCAAAAGAAATCTGAAGAAAGATTTCACTGGGATTGGTAGCCCTTATAACAACTATAGTCATGGAGTTAAATAATTGGACAGGCGGCTGGTGAGTGGTAAAATCAACAATATCTGGGCCACAATTACTATTTCGAATCCCTCCTTTGCTCCAGCATATATAGAAGTGGAACACTCGAAACTGCACCACAAAAATGTAAGGTTCCACTTCTTTTTGTTGCTGCCACCAGGTGGATAAAGAAAAAGGAGTGGGGCTAGCTTGGTCTACTAGGATGATGATAACTATGCTATGCATGGGATGCACCGGGAACACAAGTTGAAGTTGAGACTTTGTACATGAGCCAACAAAGTTGTGTCATGCCACAAGAGACGTTTGGAAGAGATTCATCTGCTAGACACGTGGCAATTTCAATGTTTTTCTTTCCTCCAACGAACCGAGACAGCACTGTTGCTCATCTTCACATTGATTTGAGCAATGCAGCGTCTGCGCGATGCCGTTGGAAGAGACTGCCATCTCTCGAGATCTGTTCGGCGCGATGCACTTCGTAGTTAAAATCCCCCTAAATACCCTCCCGAATTTGGGGTGTTGCTAGAGTAACAGACCTCGGAGCACTGACATAGCCAGCAACATCGTAAAGTTACTGCTGCTATTTTAATAAAGGATTGTACAATTTGTTTATTGATTTCCTAGTTCCGCAAGAAAGACAAATCTTGACCAAGCGACAACATCATAAACTGGAAACGCAAGCAGCCCAACACCAAATAAAATCATACTTTGGCAGTCCTCCACAATCCAACGCAAAGAAAACTGAAAACCACTCATGTGATTCAGTGAAACTCATATTCATCAGCACTGCACAACAGGAACATTAACGTTACTGTTACCCACTGAGGATGCAGAGATTTAAGAAGCTGGAAATTCAGAAACGCTACAGAAACATATGACCAACGTGATTCGTGTTTTTGAAGCTAATATAAAGTTGCACAAGGAAGTGGATCATTGTCGCGGCACGTTTGATGTCTTGCTTCCACTTTCAGCATCGGATGCCCTCTAACCCAGCCCGGGGCGCGACGGCTGCTTTGCTCGGACATGTGCAAAAATGGTCAAACATGCCATTGCTATAGATCTAACATTATGATTTTCCTTTACATCGGCGGAGCCACCGCCCAGCGACCCTGGGCAGTTGCCCGGGCTCGCTGGCTGCACGATAGCAGCGATCGAGAAAACTATAATGGGCCAAACCTGTTCGCTATCTGGTTTTACCCAGGCAAAAGAATATTTGGGCCTTTTTTCTCACCAGCTCATAGCCCACGCCGAAAACAAATGAGGCGAGGGACGTTCTAAAAAAAGGTGCGACGGAGACGGATCGATCTCTCCGATTCCCTGTCTCCTCGTTCCTCACGGGCGGCAAGGGCAGGTACTGGGCGACAGGGGATGGCGGCTGGCCCTAGACGGCTACGCACGGCCGGCGTCGAGCGGTCGTCCGGCGCCGATGCAAGTCTACTGGTCCCTCATCCCGTCCTTTCTCCCATCTTTGGCAGTTCCTTCTCTATGAAAGTAAGAATCATCCATGGAAATTAGGGCTAGGGTGTAGGGATCCCTCATCTAGTCATCTCTGAATAATTTGTTTGGGCTAGGGATTGCAGCACAACCAAGATCTGAAATACAAGTGTACACAGTGGCAGCATTAGGAGCGTGCTTAACATCATGTTTGTGGAAGAGCTGCATCTGAATTCTGAATAGCTCTTGTCAGATGAGATTTTAGTTAGTTTCTGTGATGATGATATATCCTCAACTGAGTGACCCTCAACACAATACCAGCAGATGAGTGCTCCTCCGTTCTATGCTCCTAGTTGAAGTGTAATTACTACTCCCTCCGTTTCTAAATATAAGCCTTTTTTTAGATCCAGCATATTGCTGGCTTCAATTAGATTTAGCAGGATCTAATTAGATTCAGCCAATTGCGGGCCCACACCGCAACTTTCTGCTAAATCATATGCCAATATGGACTACATACGAAGCAAAATAAGTGAATCTACACTTTAAAATACGTTCATATACATCTGTATGTAATCCGTATTGAAATCTCTAAAAAGGCTTATATTTACAAACAGAGGGAGTACTACATTACTACTACATGCCTCCAGAAGGAGTTCTGATACAAAAGTGTTTACCAATTTCTTTGCATCTGAAAAGTCATTTGCAATGAACAAATATACTTGGTGCTTAAATTTAGGGAATGTTTGGTTCAAGATGGTTGAAACTGAAAAACATTTGATATTTCCATTGGTAACAAATTATTGAGTTGGCTTTGATATTGCCGGTGTCAACCGCTTTTGTTGAGATATCTTGTTCAGCAATGAAGATTATCAAGAATAAATTGCATAGCCAGATCAATAATCAATGGTTCAATCGCTTGATGATATGTTACACCGAGTGGGAGTTATTCAAGTTAGTTGGTGATAAGGATATTCAAACATTTACTGCAATGAAGTCTCGGAAAGGGCATTTTCCTCGTGATTTTCTTTAGTGCACTATTGGTATGTTCCATCTGACCATCTCTATTCTTGCAAGCCTTCTGTTTTGAATATATTCACATCTCACAACTAAATTAATTTCAGCTACAATTTAATTTTTCATCTTGTTGTGCCTTTTAGGACTTTGGCAACATGATGAGTTTGCCTTTATGCAAGGATGATTATATGTTTTTCTTTTGACAAAAATGAACAGGTCAGAGATGATTTTGATCATGGTGAAAGAAATTGCACAATGACAGCAGGTATGGACAGCTTTACTTTTGTTGGAAACATGGCAAGTTTGCCTCTGTTGTAAAAATTCATCTTTATTTACTCTACTGTATTTTATTTTGTTAGACTATTATGTTTATGTTTTCACTTCATTATTAATGTAGATTTATGGTTCAGAAGTTTGGTGATATATTATATGCTGTGTATCGGAATACCCAGTTTTAGATTTCTAGATTATACATTTAGGCTCAACTTGCCCAGGCTCCACAAAAGTTCTGGCTCCGGCCCCGGACCCCCTTTTCTTTATCTTAAAACAGAAAATCAGCTGTTGTTTCGGCCCCGGACCCGACTCTGCCCAGATCGATTCCCCAGAGAAACTACGAATCAAAGAGAGCAAACGCGGATGACTGACCAAGCACAGGCAGGAGAAAATAACAAACGGCAAGGAGTTGTTGCATGAGTTGGCGCAAAAATGAGACGCGGATTCAAGAGCTCTTTCCACATAAAAAATGTTCAGAAATACTAAGGCCCACATGTGTGGGCGTTTTGCATCTCGCCCACACGTATAGATCAACGTCGGTTTGAGTTTGCATGAATTTTGGCATGTTTTGCCAGATTTTTTATGCCACGTAGGATTACGCTGGTGTGTGGGTATTCATCCGGTCGGCCACACGTTCATTTGCACACGCGGAGGTGCTGGTGTGTGGGCGTTTAGCAGTTCTAAACACACGCAGAGGGGTTGGTGTGTGGGCATTTATCAGTTCGCCCACACGCCCATCTCCTATCTCACACCCAAAGCTATCAGTTGCCATGTGTTTTGCAGGGTACATGACAACTGCCCTAGTATGCTTTGTAAGCAGATGACAACTCTCTCTTTACCCGAACATGTTATTTTTGCCATGTCTTTTTGTAGTGCTATATGGCAACTGCCCCTAGTGTGCTTGTAAGCAGATGGCAACTCTCTCTTTACCTGAACATGTTGTTTTGCCATGTCTTTTTGTAGTGCTACATGGCAATTGCTTAGTGTTAATAGGTGGCAACTCCTAAAGTTTTCAAATCATGGCAACTGTAGTAGACCAGACCACACATGGCAACAACTGCAATTGTCCAAAAATGGTATTTGACACTTGACCTGAGATGGCAACTGCAGTTGAGCAACCATGGCAACTGTAGTTGTCCGACATGGCAACTGTAGTTCAGCAACATGGCAACTACAGTTAAACGAACATGGAAGAAGGTTCGGACCATGGCAACTGCGGGGACGCATGGTGACTGTCACGCGGGGCGTGCGGTACCATGAGGTAGGAGGCCTGACGTACGGACATGTGGGTGTTATCTATTTTGCCCACGCGTAGGCGTGTGGGAGGGACCGCGAGGCAAAAAAAGGCGTATGAGCATTACTTTTTTTGCCCACACATAGGCGTGTGGGCTGGTTCTCTTAGACACCACACAAAACGTGTGGCCAGACCCCTTAACGCCCACACATGTGGGCATTATCGGCGTCCCAAATCTTTATTTTTTTCCAAGGCAATCCAATCCCCCATTCGCTTTGTCAGTCACCTCTTCTCCTTTTTCTAGTGCTCTCGTGGGTTGGATTAGAACATTTCTAATAAAAGATGTAAATTTGGAGATGTAAAAATAGGTGATGTATAATTTACATCTCTAAAAAGTGGTTTTTACATCTTAAAAAAGACCTAACTCCAACCGATAATGTAAAATGGTGATGTAAATGGGCAACTCCAATAGGTGATGTAAACTGGAGATGCAAAACCAGCCGGTCGCCGCGCGGCCGCTGTTCAACTGTTGTACAGTCGCACAAATTCAAATAAAATATCTGATAATCAAATAAAAAATTGCACATATCCAAAATATCAAATTATTACATAGTTCATCAAATCCACAACATCAAATGCATCACACATACAACATAGTTTTGCACAATACATAAACAAATAAATGAAATTAGGCGAATCTCTCGCCATGATATTATCATGCGATTCGGAGTCTCTAATTTCATTGTGCACCTTCATGCAGCGTTTGATTCACTCCTCTCTTCTCATGGGCATAACGCGTATGCCCATCAAGTGATAGAAGTTGTAATCTAAACCCTGTCTGCGCTCATTCTTAATGATCATATTATGCATGATCACGCAAGCAGTCATGATATACCAAAGGATTTTTTTCCCAGAATCTAGATGGTCCTCGCATAATAGCAAATTGGGATTGCAAAATCCCAAAATCCCTCTCAACATCTTTCCTAGCCGCCGCGTGTGCATTGTGAAAGATGAGTTCTTTCTTACCTTGGAGTTTTGAAATTGGCTTGACAAATTTACTCCACCTAGGGTAGATGCCATCCGTAAGATAGTACTCGTAGTTATATGTGAGGCCATTTGCTTCAAAGGTCACCGGTGATGCTTCTCCATTTGCTAACTTGGCAAAAAGAGTTGACCAGTCGAGCACGTTGTTGTCATTGCAAGATCCAAGCATGCCAAAATATGAATGCCAAATCCATATTTCTTGATCGGCAATGGCCTCAAGAATGATTGTGGCATCCTTCTCATGACCCTTGAACTGTCCATGCAATACTATCGGGCAATTTTTCCACTTCCAATGCATGCAATCAATGGACCCTAGCATACCTGAAAACCCACGAGCTTTGCTCATATCCAACTGCCTCTGAGTGTCCTAAGCATTGGGAGCTCTCAAGTACTCTGCACCAAACACTTCTACATTAGCCTTTACAAATTTTTTGACATAGAAGATAGAAGTGCTCTCTTCCATCGCCAAGTTGTCATGAATGTAGTCTGCAGGAACACCGTAGGCCATCATGCGCAATGCGGTAGTGACCTTCTGTTCGGTGCTATGTCCAAGCAACCCTGCACAATTCCTCCTCCGCTCGAAGGATAGATCATGCTGCTTCACGGAATTGCAAATGTAGATGAACAAGTCTTTGGACATTCTGAACCGGCGTCGAAAGTACTTCTTTGGAAAAACGGGTGGTGAACCGAAGTCGTTGCGCATCATTCTCTTGTGCGCATCCACTCGTTCTCTCCGAATGAACGCACGGCCATAGATGGAACCACCGTGCCTTCACTTCTTCCCCTTGTGCATTGCCACTGGCATTGAAATGTCCTCTTCTTCGTTTAAATCAAATTCCTCATCCGACGAGGAATCGTCCATGAAAGAGGAGTCACATGAGCTCATCTACAATGCGGAAAATCACCGTTAAACTACTTTCCATACCCAACAAAAAACCCTCAAGTTTCATCATTTTTTTACCTTCGGGAATTTAGTCTAACACCTTGATTGCGGGGTAGACGAAATCGGCCAACTGCGGGTTGGGATACCATCGGCAGCGGCGGTTGCGGGCGGTGGTGACTACACCACACAAGAGATAGCTGCACATCGTCGGGAACTCCATGTGGCAGGCGAGCGGCTTCGCACGGCCAGAAGAACGACAGAGGCTCGCGACCATCAAGCGGGCGGAGTGGCGTGCCTTGATACGTCTCTGTCGCATCTACTTTTCCACACACTTTTGCCCTTATTTTGGACTCTAACTTGTATGATTTGAATGGAACTAACCCGGGCTGATGCTGTTTTCAGCAGAATTGCCATGGTGTTATTTTTGTGCAGAAATAAAAGTTCTCGGAATGACCTGAAACTTCACGAAGATTATTTTGAAAATAATAAAAAATATTGGCGAAAGAATCAAGGCCAGGGGGCCCACACCCTGTCCACGAGGGTGGGAGGCGCCTGCCTCCATGGGCGTGCCCCCCTGCCTCGTGGCCCCCCTGGAGCTCCACCGACCTCAGCTCCAACTCCATATATTCACGTTTTGGGAGAGAAAAAATCAGAGAGAAGGATTCATCGCGTTTTACGATACGGAGCCGCCGCCAAGCCCTAAACTCTCTCGGGAGGGCTGATGTGGAGTCCGTTCGGGGCTCCGGAGAGGGGAATCCATCGCCATCGTCATCATCAACCATCCTCCACCACCAATTTCATGATGCTCACCGCCGTGCGTGAGTAATTCCATTGTAGGCTTGCTGGACGGTGATGGGTTGGATGAAATTTATCATGTAATCGAGTTAGTTTTGTTAGGGTTTGATCCCTTGTATCCACTATGTTCTGAGATTGATGTTGCTATGACTTCACTATGCTTAATGCTTGTCACTAGGGCCCGAGTGTCATGATTTCAGATCTGAACCTATTATGTTTTCATGAATATATGTGAGTTCTCGATCCTATCTTGCAAGTCTATAGTCACCTACTATGTGTTATGATCCGGCAACCCCGAAGTGACAATAATCGGAACCACTCCCGGTGATGACCATAGTTTGAGGAGTTCATGTATTCACTATGTGTTAATGCTTTGGTCCGGTACTCTATTAAAAGGAGGCATTAACATCCCTTAGTTTCCAATAGGACCCTGCTGCCACGGGAGGGTAGGACAAAAGATGTCATGCAAGTTCTTTCCCATAAGCACGTATTACTATATTCAGAATACATGCCTACATTACATTGATGAATTGGAGCTAGTTCTGTGTCACCCTATGTTATAACTGTTGCATGAATAATTGCATCCGGCATAATTCTCCATCACCGATCCAATGCCTATGAGCTTTTCACATATTGTTCTTCGCTTATTTACTTTTTTGTTGCTACTGTTACAATCACTACAAAACTGCTGCTGTTACTTTTGCCGCCATTACCGCTACTATCATACTACTTTGCCACTAAATACTTTGCTGCAGATATTAAGTTATCCAGGTGTGGTTGAATTGACAACTCAACTGCTAATACTTGAGAATATTCTTTTGCTCTCCTTGTGTCGAATCAATAAATTTGGGTTGAATACTCTACCATCGAAAACTGTTGCGATCCCCGATACTTGTGGGTTATCTAGTCTATTTTCTGGCGCCGTTGCCAGGGAACATAGCTCTATTCTTTGAGTCACTTGGGTTTTATATCTGTTGGTCACTATGAGGAACATGAAAGACGAGAAAACTAAAATTTATCCCTCAACTACGAGGGGAGGTAAGGAACTGCCATCTAGCTCTGCACTTGATTCACCTTCTGTTTTGAGTAAGCTTGTGACACCTAAACCTTCTTCTGCTATTAATTCTGATATGTCACATGTTATTGATGATGCCACTTCTGCTATGCATGATACTTATGATGTAACTACTTCTATGCTTGATACTACTGTGCCACTAGGTGAATTTTTGGATGAACAACTTGCTAGAGCTAGAGAGAATGAAATTATTGAAACTGATAATATTGATGAAAGTAATGATGAAGATTCTCCCCCTAGATATGAATTGCTTGTTGTGCCTGAGGGTTATGTTATGGATGAAGAAACTGCTAGAGACTTTCTTGCTTGCAATGATAGGAATGATCTTAAGAAATTATTAGCCAAGCTGAAAGAAAAAACTCTGAATGCTAGAATGAAATATGATCCTGCTTATGCTACTTCACCTATCTTTGTTACTGATAAGGATTATGATTTCTCTGTCGATCCTACGATAATTACTTTGGTTGAATCTGATCCTTTTTATGGCTATGAATCTGAAACTATTGTGGCACATCTTACTAAATTAAATGATATAGCTACCCTATTCACTAATGATGAGAAAAATCACTACTATTATATCCTTAAGTTATTTCCGTTCTCATTAAAGGGTGCTGCTAAGACTTGGTTTAATTCTCTTGATCCTGGTTGTGTGCGTAGTCCCCGGGATATGATTTATTACTTTTCTGCTAAATATTTCCCTGCTCATAAGAAACAAGCTGCTTTAAGGGATATATATAATTTTGTGCAAATTGAAGGAGAGAGTCTCCCACAAGCTTGGGGGAGGCTTCTCCAATTACTTAATGCTTTGCCTGATCATCCTCTCAAGAAAAATGAAATACTTGATATCTTTTATAATGGACTAACTCATGCTTCCAGAGACCACTTGGATAGTTGCACCGGTTGTGTTTTCAGGGAAAGAACTGTTGATGAAGCTGAAATTCTATTGAATAATATGTTGACTAATGAAAATAATTGGACACTCCCTGAACCAACTCCTAAGCCAACTCCGAAGAAAAGGGTGTTCTATTTCTCAGTCCTGAAGATATGCAAGAGGCAAAGAAATCTATGAAAGAAAAAGGTATTAAAGCTGAAGATGTTAAGAATTTACCTCTTGCTGAAGAAATACATAGTCTTAATTTACCGCCTGTTGAAGAGATTCATGGTCTTGATAACCCGACACAGGTAGTAAAGGTAAATTCTCTCTATAGATATGATAAAGCGGAAATCCCTCCTACTAAGTTTGCTAGCCAATGCTTAGATGAGTTTGATAAATTTATGGTTAAGCAAGAAGATTTTAATACTTATTTTGGTAGACAATTAAAACGCATTGCTTATATAATTGAACACTTGAGTGATTATATGTCTAGAGTTGAAGGTGAACTTAAACTCATTAGTAAACATGCTTCTATGGTTACCACTCAAGTAGAACAATTGTTTAAAGCTCAGAATGATTTGCTCAATGAATTACATAATAAGAAGAATGATAATGCTGTTACAGTTATGACTAGAGTGGGTAAAATGACTCAGAAACCTTTGTATCCTGAGGGCCACCCTAAGATAATTGACCAAGATTCTCAAAGAACTAATGTAGATTCACCTAGTCCTTCTAAGAAGAAGAAAAAAAATGATAAGACTTTGCATGCTTCTAGTGAACCTGTTGTTGACACACCTGAGAATCCCAATGATATTTCTATTTCTGACGCTGAAACACAATCAGGTGATGAACATGAACCCAATGATAATGTTAATAATGATGTTCATGTTGATGCTCAACTTAGCAATGATAATGATGCAGAGATTGAACCTGTTGTTGATCTTAATAACCCACAATCAAAGAATCAACATTATGATAAGAGAGAGTTTGTTGCTAGGAAGCACGGTAAAGAAAGAAAGCCATGGGTTCAGAAACCCATGCCTTTTCCTCCTAAACCATCCAAGAAAAAGGATGATCAGAATTTTGAGCACTTGGCTGAAATGATTAGACCTATCTTTTTGCGTATGCATTTGACTGATATGCTCAAAATGAATCCTTATGCCAAGTTGTGACGCCCGGATAGTTACGCTACAGTAATCCTCTGCTAATGATGCCACGTCACCTCGATTACTGTGGTTAATCTCGCATTAGTTCGAAACCGATTCAAATTCAATTTAAAATTTTGGTAAACAACAAAAGTTTTCAAAAATTAAACTAAAATGTTCGGAGTGCGCAGTTAAATGTCAGGGTAATTATAATAAAGCAAACACATTTTTATAAAATGCCTAAATGATTTAAAATGAAATAAAACAGAAAAGAAAATAAATAAAAGAAAAGAAATTACAAAAAAAAGGGAGAAAGCCCCCCGACCCCTTGGGCTTCGGCCCACCAGGCGGCCCGACTGGTCGCGCACCCAGCCAGCCCAGCTCCCCTCCCCGGCCCGCCGAACCCCTACAACCCCCTGGGCGACCGAACCCTAACCCCCCACGCGCCCCACTCCCCCACTCCCTCATCTCTTCCTTCCCCCCAATCCAGATCGGATCGGGGCTCAGTGGCCATCGCCCGGTGCCGCCTCGCCAGCCCCCGCCCACGTGCTTCGCCGCCCCGTCGTC
>NC_057795.1:556964165-556971749 GCF_018294505.1 Triticum aestivum | reverse complement strand
CCTTCCCCCTGCAGCTCCCCTGTGAGGAACCCCCCTCCTATCCTCCTCCCCCTACTCCCTTCGTCCCCGTAGCCTCGGTAGCCGCCATGGCCATAGGTCGTCTTTGCCGCTCCGATTCATCGCGTCCAAGCCGTCCCCGGCCCCCTCGACCTCACCATCGAGCTCGTGGGGAGCCTCTCATTCGATTCCTACTGTTCCCGGTCTCGATCCATGCCCCTCTGTACCGTTGCTCGCCATGGCTGAAGCCCGCCATAGCCGCGCCGTTCACCGCCTCTGCCGGTGCCTCGCTGCTGCGACGGCCCCGTGCTCCCCCGCCTCTCCGCCGGCCGCCCCGGCCACCACCGCACCTGGCCTCGCCCTCGTTTCCCCTTGCCGACGCCGCGCCGCCGCCCCGGTGGCCATCGCCGGCCACGGCCTTGCCCACGCCCCGTTCGGGCGGGCGCCCGCTCCCCTCGCCCGCGCCTGTTAAGCCCGCTCCAGTGGCTTTTGTGCCACTGGCAGCTGGGGTCCTCTTCCCTATTTTGTTTTATAAATAAAAGGAAAAAAAATGATTTAATAAAAGTAATTAACTAAATTAAATTGGTTTAATTAGAATTAATTAGCTTAATCATCTAGTTTAGTTAACTAAACTGTTAGACTAGCCTAATGAGTCTATGACAGGGGGACCCCACCCCCTGTTGACCAGTCAAACGTTGACTGGTCAACTGGGACCGCCTGGACCCACATGTCACCCTCTGGTACACTTATGTGTACACATATCTAGGTGCACCTAGCATTTACTCATTATTTTCGAATTAATTAAATTGCAAAAATATCATTAAAACTTTAGAAAATCATAGAAAATAATCCGTAACTCGGATGAAAATGTTTTCTACATGAAAGTTGCTCAGAACGACGAGACGAACCCGGATGCGCAGCCCGTTCGTCCGCCACACACTCCTAACATATCAAACTCGCAACTTTTCCCCTCCGGCTCCTCTGCCCGAAGACACGGAACACCGGGGATACTTTCCCGGATGTTTCCCCCTTCACCGGTATCGCCTATCCCTACGTTAGGTCACCCCTAGCACAACGTATTGCCGCGTCTTGCTTTGTGTTACATTTGATTGCTCTGTTATTTATTGTGTTCCCCCTTCGTTACTCCTTTCCGGTAGACTCCGAGACCGCTGCTGATGCCCCGGTGGTCGACTACGTCACCGACGACCCCTCCTTGTCTGAGCAACCAGGCAAGCCCCCCCCCCCTTGATCACCAGATATCGCCTACTCTTCTCTATACTGCTTGCATTAGAGTAGTGTAGCATGTTGCTGCTTTCCGTTAATCCTATTCTGATGCATAGCCTGACATTGTTGCTACATCTGTTGATACCTTACCTGCAATCCTAAATATTTATTATAGGATGCTAGTTTATCATCATTGGCCCTACATTCTTGTCAGTCTGCCTTGCTATACTATTGGGCCGTGATCACTCGGGAGGTGATCACGGGTTTATACTATACATACATACTATACAAATGGTGAATAAAGTCGGGTCAGCTCGATGAGTACCCGCAAGTGATTCTGATGAGGGGGCTGAAAGGACAGGTGGCTCCATCCCGGTAGAGGTGGGCCTGGGTTCCGGACGGCCCCCGACTGTTACTTTGTGGCGGAGCGACAGGGCAGGTTGAGACCACCTAGGAGACAGGTGGGCCTAGCCCTGTTCGGCGTTCGCGGATACTTAACACGCTTAACGAGATCTTGGTATTTGATCTGAGTCTGGCCATTTGGTCTATACGCACTAACCATCTACGCAGGAGTAGTTATGGGTATCCCGGCGTCGTGGTATCAGCCGAAGCACTTCTTGACGTCAGCGACTAAGCGGCGCGCGCCGGGTTGGACTGCGTTAACGCAACTTCCTTTGTAATGGAGGTTGCTAGGTCTGCTCACCGGCCGCGTACGCAAACGTGCAGGTGTGCAATGGGCGATGGGCCCAGACCCCTGCGCGCATAGGATTTAGACCGGCGTGCTGACCTCTCTGTTGTGCCTAGGTGGGGCTGCGACGTGTTGATCTTCCGAGGCCGGGCATGACCCAGGAAAGTGTGTCCAGCCAAATGGGATCAAGCGTGTTAGGTTATGTGGTGCACCCCTGCAGGGAAGTTAATCTATTCGAATAGCCGTGATCTTCGGTAACATGACGACTTGGAGTTGTACCTTGACCTTATGACAACTAGAACCGGATACTTAATAAAACGCCCCCTTCCAAGTTCCACAGACAACCCGGTGATCGCTTTTCCACAGGGCGACGAGGGGAGGATCGCCGGGTAGGATTATGCTATGCGATGCTACTTGGAGATGCTACTTGGAGGACTTCAGTCTACTCTCTTCTACATGCTGCAAGACGGAGGCTGCCAGAAGCGTAGTCTTCGATAAGACTAGCTATCCCCCTCTTATTCTAGCATTCTGCAGTTCAGTCCACTGATATTGCCTCTTTACACATATACCCATGCATATGTAGTGTAGTTCCTTGCTTGCGAGTACTTTGGATGAGTACTCACGGTTGCTCCCCCCTTTTCCCCCTTTCCTTTCTTTCTGGTTGTCGCAACCAGATGCTGGAGTCCAGGAGCCAGACGCCACCGTCGACAACGACTACTACACTGGAGGTGCCTACTACTACGTGCAGGCTGCTGACAACGACCAAGAGTAGTTAGGAGGATCGCAGGCAGGAGTCCTGCGCCTCTTTCGATCTGTATCCCAGTTTGTGCTAGCCATCTTATGGCAACTTGTTTAAGTTATGTCTGTACTCAGATATTGTTGCTTCCGCTGACTCGTCTATGATCGAGCACTTGTATTCGAGCCCTCGAGGCCCCTGGCTTGTATTATGATGCTTGTATGACTTATTTATGTTTTAGAGTTGTGTTGTGATATCTTCCCGTGAGTCCCTGATCTTGATCGTACACATTTGCGTGCATGATTAGTGTACTATTGAATCGGGGGCGTCACAAGTTGGTATCAGAGCCGACTGCCTGTAGGAATCCCCCTTCCACACTCCTTGGCCGAAGTTGAGTCTAGTCGATGAAAATTGTTTTACTAACTTGGCTGTACGGCCCCTGGGCCCACATCGCCATCGGGTGTTATTAGGATCTTTTATTCCTCGATCTATACTCTGGGGCTCTGATCTCTCTTCTATTCGGGTGAAATGATTTTACTAAATCTGACTCTAGGTTCTCGAAACAACTTTCTACCGGAGAGCCCCTTGTTATAGGTGATCGTCTGCTGCACCAGAAGGATCCGAAGATACTCTCTGATGTTCTCTCGAAACTTTATGGTCACTTATGCAATGCCCTTCCATCGATAAACCCCTATGGATAAGAACGTATACTCGCCATTCATACAATGTTTCCCAGTTGATCTTGTTATTACAAGATACCCCGAAAAACTCGTCGTTGTTTAGATAATCCTTTGATCTTACTGCCTTGTTGTTCTTTGTCACCTTAATACCCCTACGGGTAATTCTCGCACTTATCGAGTATCCGCTCATCCCCCAGATGTTCATGTGTTTCACAAAAGTCTTCGAAATACCATTCGATCTTCCGAAAATCCTCAGCAACCTATTGCTCTGGAATTTCTTGTTTGCTTTCATTATGATTAATCCCATAAGTATAGTAATCTTATTGGCATCCTTTGTCACTATCATTTTTGTGTCCATTGATTCAATACGTTGTGAATGTTCACAATCATCAGTCGAATCCTAGGATTATCTTTCCGGCTCAGACGTCATTTTGAACATGAGTTGGTTCTCGACCAAACTATCTGTCATCGATTGTGCCTCTGGTATATTCAATGGATCCATCCTTGATCAGAGCGTCTGCTTCTGATCCTTTGATTTGGAATCATAATTCCTTTGCATTTGAGCTTCGAATTATTCAGATGATTCCACAACCGTTGCATTTGCATTCTTTCCTCTTCTGGTTGAGTACTGATACTCACATCAGATCCTTTGTGGACCATCAAGTCCTTTGTTGGATTGTTGTCCGACAGTGTCCTTCATATTTAATCACCTTGTGAGTTATTTTCCTGATACATAATACCATTGGTAAATCCTATACTCTGAATTGGCCAACCATGCTCTGCTTTTGAGCTGGTGATAATTACTCTCGAAGCTTGTGGTATATGTTCCTAAGATGCCCCGATGGGTTGAACCTATGCCTTTCTTAATCGGTGTGAATCTGAAAGTTTTTTTAAGGTTCATACTCCTCTGGTAATTCACCAAGTAGGTCTTCGCACTCAAATCACTTTAATAGAGCAGTGAATGAATGGTTATGCATTGAAGAAGTGGGAGTCGACCTTGAACTTTGTGTTCATGCCCATGGACACGATGTAGATCTTATCATTAAAAGCTTCTCCTAAACTAATTATTCCCTTGGTATAAGTTCATCTTATATCTGGGATCTGGCCTTTTTGCAATCGTAGTCCCAACCATGTTCTCCTTTACCTACCATTTCTCGTGCAAGTTTAAGCACTTGTCTCTGCAGAGCAATACCCCAGTCCAACCTCTACTTTGATTTGTCGTTGAGTATTACCCCCTGGTATCTCGAGATTATCACGGAACTGCATAACTTCTTATGAGTTCTCTCTCAAGTACTACATTCTCACTGATCCCAATTTTTTCACGGGCCCTGAGATATTAAACACTCAAGGACACCGATAACTGAATCGAGTCTGCATCGCGATTAAACAACTCTTAGTAATCTTCTTTACTTATGAGTTTGTACTCAATCATGTCAGCCTGATCGGCTATATCATTAACGTGCTAAATCTTAACTGTGCTACCTGGTCCTTCTTCCCGGAACACAATTTTCGATGCTGAGCTAAGCTTACGTTGATTTCCTTGTCTTATCATTCCACCTCAGACAACAAGCTTGGTTCCGAGTTTGTGTCGTACCCATGGTTCCAATAACCTCTTGCTTCATCATTCTTTTGAATTGATGTGATCGCGGATCGGTTACATCTTCAAGTAATCTCTCGACAAATGTGTCGTGATCATTATCAACTTTCTGAGCTATTCCAGAATAACAATCAAATTCATGATAAGAATTACCATCCTTGCCCCTCGATGATTTGTGTGTCATCGACTACTTCCTTGCCTTCTTTCCAACACAAACTTGTTTGTGTTGTGGCTATACCTTGAGTTCCTTGTTAACTGACTTATGTTATGTTCTACCTTGAAGTATTACCATCTTCTATGTCAAGAATGTCGTGAGAAATTCACCACCTCTTAAGAATTCTTGGTATGGTGATACTTCTCACCCTCACCATTCTTTCTTGGTCCTCGTGTTCATTCCAACCGGTGTACCAACAAGTGAACGGTGCTGTTTGAATTCTGCCCTTCTAGCAACCATATTGCTTTCAAGTTAATGGTCGGCCGTTCGTTCTTGGACTATTGATTATTGAATCACCATTCTGACATTGGTCGTGCAAACCCGACCCATATTTCGGGTGCACCTTTCGACCAATGTTTAATTGTGTATGTTTTCCTCGAGCATACTTCCTTATATCATTTGATCTGACAAATGTTATCTCCTTGTTCACTTAATGGTGAAAATCCATCTTTTGGAAATCTCGAAGAATTGTCGTTGAGTTCATCATCCACCTACTTATCCTCTCCTTGGGATAATGATGAACTCTTGTTAACGGAAATCACTTCATAGTTCATTTCCCGAGAATCTTAGAGTGTTATCCCATCAATTTGTGTTGCACCTTTCTTCTCAGGCATCCTGAGCCTGAGGTATCCTGACACCAATCATACCTGAACCTCGGTCAGATGTGATGGTTTGAACATATTTCCAAGGGTTATAACATTGGTCTTTAACCCGATAAGGTGATGTCATCCTAACACACCTGCCCGGAGGGCCTATTGATATAGTTCTTCCTTTTAGCAGTGTTAGTCATTCTTTCGTGAGGAAATTGGAAGACTTATTCTATAAGTTGTTCCTGATGGATCCTTTGTGTTTCCAAAGTCTGCTCTTCACCTTATGACCATGTCAATGCTATCTCGAAGCATGCCTGTGGTACTCCGATTTTCAATAAGAACATTTGAAGCCCAATGCTAAATGTTTCCTGCTCAATTATCCAAACACCGCTGTATGGGTAATGTCATGAAATTTCTCTCCCCTTGCCTAAAAGGGTTTTCTACTTTATATCATGCTCTATTTGCCCTTGGAAAGGATATACCCCTGAATTATGTATTTAAACACATTTTCCTTTCCATTGTTTTGTTTAAACCTTCTTGTGATCTATATGAGCGGTAATAATTCCCTGCTTATGTAAACACCTCGGTGTACCATCTTGTCTGGTGTAACCCTGTTACTATTGTTGATGACATTCCGGTAGCCACCGATGGACGAGAACTTGGCCTATTGGTCCGCCTCGTTCAACGAGCAGGAATTGGTTCTCTTTGTCCCTCGCCCTTGGTACCGTTATTGTTGCCAACATAACTGATAGGCTATCCTCTGACATGCCTTGCTTACACGATCGTGCAAGGCATTACTGCCCTTCCTACTTAACCCACATGGTGGGCCCATAACCCACAGTTTCATAGGATCGAAACCTGACTCGCCTATACAACCCTGTTTCTAATGGTTATTCCCCATGCTTGGCTTTGTATTTAATTCACGGGCCACCTTCCGAGTGTTCTATTCTGGTATCAGATGCTATACTTACTCTCGCTACTCTGAACCCCTTTCTCACTCTGGTTCAGACTTCGAGCCACTATCTATCTTCTTGGAACCTCTTATTGTACCTTCGAACCTCACTCTCGATGTGTTTTATTTGTTCAACCCGAGAGGTACTCTTATACTCATTCATGGGTTAATCCCACATTATTACCCTTATAGCATTCTGTCGTTGCCGATCTGCCCTGTTACCTATTCGTAAGTACGATGAAGATCCCGAAGAAAGGATGTCGACTTCATCATGATGACCGGAAGCAAAGGAATGAAGACATCAACGTATTGGAGCGGTCTCTTCGAGAAGAGCAAGCCAGAATGAGAAGACCCACTAGACTCGTTACCAAACCTTCCCCCCTTTCACTACCTCTTAAATCTCGGGACGAGATTGCTTGTAGTGGAGGAGAATTGTGATGCCCGGATAGTTACGCTACAGTAATCCTCCGCTAATGATGCCACGTCACCTCGATTACTATGGTTAATCTCGCATTAGTTCGAAACCGATTCAAATTCAATTTCAAAATTTGGCAAACAACAAAAGTTTTCAAAAATTAAACTAAAATGTTCGGAGTGCGCAGTTAAATGTCAGGGTAATTATAATAAAGCAAACACATTTTTATAAAATGCCTAAATGATTTAAAATGAAATAAAACAGAAAAGAAAATAAATAAAAGAAAAGAAATAACAAAAAAAAGGGAGAAAGCCCCCCCGGCCCCTTGGGCTTCGGCCCACCAGGCGGCCCGACTGGTCGCGCACCCAGCCAGCCCAGCTCCCCTCCCCCGGCCCGCCGAACCCCTACAACCCCCTGGGCGACCGAACCCTAACCCCCCACGCGCCCCACTCCCCCACTCCCTCATCTCTTCCTCCCCCCAATCCAGATCG
>NC_057795.1:556951788-556963677 GCF_018294505.1 Triticum aestivum | reverse complement strand
GTCGTCGCCGGTGCTCCCCGTCGCCCGCCTCTTCGTCCACCTCCCCGCTGGACTACATCGCCCCTCGCCGCTGCCCAAAGGCCTCCCCATCGCCGGACCACCCGCCGTTGCTGCTCGTCGCCGCAGCCCGGAGCTCCTCCGCATCGCCCGTCGCCTCGTCCTCGATTTCCCCCTCGACGGCTCGACCGAGCCCATTGCCTTCCCCTTGCAGCTCCCCTGTGAGGAACCC
Organism: Triticum aestivum; assembly: GCF_018294505.1. Taxonomy (NCBI): domain Eukaryota; kingdom Viridiplantae; phylum Streptophyta; class Magnoliopsida; order Poales; family Poaceae; genus Triticum; species Triticum aestivum. The sequence goes on along the minus strand of NC_057795.1, from coordinate 556,963,448 downwards.
CCCTCCTATCCTCCTCCCCCTACTCCCTTCGTCCCCGTAGCCTCGGTAGCCGCCATGGCCATAGGTCGTCTTTGCCACTCCGATTCGTCGCGTCCAAGCCGTCCCCGGCCCCCTCGACCTCACCATCGAGCTCGTGGGGAGCCTCTCGTCCGATTCCCGATGTTCCCGGTCTCGATCCATGTCCCTCTGTACCATTGCTCGCCATGGCCGAAGCACGCCATAGCCGCACCGTTCACCGCCTCCGCCGGTGCCTCGCTGCTGCGACGGCCTCGTGCTCCCCCGCCTCTCCGCCGGCCGCCCCGGCCACCACCGCACCTGGCCTCGCCCCCGTTTCCCCTTGCCGGCGCCGCGCCGCCGCCCCGGTGGCCATCGCCGGCCACGGCCTTGCCCACGCCCTGTTCGGGCGGGCGCCCGCTCCCCTCGCCCGCGCCTGTTAAGCCCGCTCCAGTGGCTTTTGTGCCACTGGCAGCTGGGGTCCTCTTCCCTATTTTGTTTTATAAATAAAAGGAAAAAAATGATTTAATAAAAGTAATTAACTAAATTAAATTGGTTTAATTAGAATTAATTAGCTTAATCATCTAGTTTAGTTAACTAAACTGTTAGACTAGCCTAATGAGTCTATGACAGGGGGACCCCACCCCCTGTTGACCAGTCAAACGTTGACTGGTCAACTGGGACCGCCTGGACCCACATGTCACCCTCTGGTACACTTATGTGTACACAGATCTGGGTGCACCTAGCATTTACTCATTATTTTCGAATTAATTAAATTGCAAAATATCATTAAAACTTTAGAAAATCATAGAAAATAATCCGTAACTCGGATGAAAATGTTTTCTACATGAAAGTTGCTCAGAACGACGAGACGAACCCGGATGCGCAGCCCGTTCGTCCGCCACACACTCCTAACATATCAAACTCGCAACTTTTCCCCTCCGGCTCCTCTGCCCGAAGACACGGAACACCGGGGATACTTTCCCGGATGTTTCCCCCTTCACCGGTATCGCCTATCCCTACGTTAGGTCACCCCTAGCACAACGTATTGCCGCGTCTTGCTTTGTGTTACATTTGATTGCTCTGTTATTTATTGTGTTCCCCCTCCGTTACTCCTTTCCGGTAGACTCCGAGACCGCTGTTGATGCGCCCGTGGTCGACTACGTCACCGACGACCCCTCCTTGTCTGAGCAACCAGGCAAGCCCCCCCCCCCTTGATCACCAGATATCGCCTACTCTTCTCTATACTGCTTGCATTAGAGTAGTGTAGCATGTTGCTGCTTTCCGTTAATCCTATTCTGATGCATAGCCTGACATTGTTGCTACATCTGTTGATACCTTACCTGCAATCCTAAATATTTAGTATAGGATGCTAGTTTATCATTATTGGCCCTACATTCTTGTCAGTCTGCCTTGCTATACTATTGGGCCGTGATCACTCGGGAGGTGATCACGGGTTTATACTATACATACATACTATACAGATGGTGAATAAAGTCGGGTCAGCTCGATGAGTACCCGCAAGTGATTCTGATGAGGGGGCTGAAAGGACAGGTGGCTCCATCCCGGTAGAGGTGGGCCTAGGTTCCGGACGGCCCCCGACTGTTACTTTGTGGTGGAGCGACAGGGCAGGTTGAGACCACCTAGGAGACAGGTGGGCCTGGCCCGGTTCGGCGTTCGCGGATACTTAACACGCTTAATGAGATCTTGGTATTTGATCTGAGTCTGGCCATTTGGTCTATACGCACTAACCATCTACGCGGGAGTAGTTATGGGTATCCCGGCGTCGTGGTATCAGCCGAAGCACTTCTTGACGTCAGCGACTGAGCGGCGCGCGCCGGGTTGGATTGCGTTAACGCAACTTCCTTTGTAATGGAGGTTGCTAGGTCTGCTCACCGGCCGCGTACGCAACGTGCAGGTGTGCAATGGGCGATGGGCCCAGACCCCTGCGCGCATAGGATTTAGACCGGCGTGCTGACCTCTCTGTTGTGCCTAGGTGGGGCTGCGACGTGTTGATCTTCCGAGGCCGGGCATGACCCAGGAAAGTGTGTCCGGCCAAATGGGATCGAGCGTGTTGGGTTATGTGGTGCACCCCTGCAGGGAAGTTAATCTATTCGAATAGCCGTGATCTTCGGTAACAGGACGACTTGGAGTTGTACCTTGACCTTATGACAACTAGAACCGGATAATTAATAAAACACCCCCTTCCAAGTTCCACAGACAACCCGGTGATCGCTTTTCCACAGGGCGACGAGGGGAGGATCGCCGGGTAGGATTATGCTATGCGATGCTACTTGGAGATGCTACTTGGAGGACTTTAGTCTACTCTCTTCTACATGCTGCAAGACGGAGGCTGCCAGAAGCGTAGTCTTCGATAGGACTAGCTATCCCCCTCTTATTCTGGCATTCTGCAGTTCAGTCCACCGATATTGCCTCTTTACACATATACCCATGCATATGTAGTGTAGTTTCTTGCTTGCGAGTACTTTGGATGAGTACTCACGGTTGCTTCCCCCCCTTTTCCCCCTTTCCTTTCTTTCTGGTTGTCGCAACCAGATGCTGGAGTCCAGGAGCCAGACGCCACCGTCGATGATGACTACTACACTGGAGGTGCCTACTACTATGTGCAGGCTGCTGACGACGACCAAGTGTAGTTAGGAGGATCCCAGGCAGGAGGCCTATGCCTCTTTCGATCTGTATCCCAGTTTGTGCTAGCCATCTTATGGCAACTTGTTTAACTTATGTCTGTACTCAGATATTGTTGCTTCCGCTGACTCGTCTATGATCGAGCACTTGTATTCGAGCCCTCGAGGCCCCTGGCTTGTATTATGATGCTTGTATGACTTATTTATGTTTTAGAGTTGTGTTGTGATATCTTCCCGTGAGTCTCTGATCTTGATCGTACACATTTGCGTGCATGATTAGTGTACTATTAAATCGGGGGCGTCACACAAGTATATGAAAGATATTGTTACAAATAAAAGAAAGATACCGGAAGCTAAAATTTCCACCACGCTTGCTAATTATACTTTTAAGGGTGGAATACCAAAGAAGCTTGGAGATCCAGGAGTACCAACTATACCATGCTCCATTAAAAGAAACTATGTTAGAACTTCTTTATGTGATCTTGGAACCGGTGTTGGTGTTATGCCTCTCTTTTTGTATCGTAGACTTGATTTGGATAAGTTGACACCTACTGACATATCTTTGCAAATGGCCGATAAATCAACTGCTATACCTATTGGTATTTGTGAGGATGTGCCTGTTGTGGTTGCAAACATTACTATCCTAACAGACTTTGTTATCCTTGATATTCCCGAGGATGATAACATGTCTATTATTCTTGGTAGACCCTTTTTGAATACTATAGAGGCTGTTATTGATTGCAACAAAGGCAATGCCACTTTTCATGTTAATGGCAATGAGCATACAGTACACTTTCCAAGGAAACAACCTCAAGTTCATAGTATAAACTCTATTGGAAAAATTCCATCGATTATTTTTGGAGGTTTTGAATTTTCTCTACCTACAGTCAAGAAGAAATATGATATTCTTATTGTTGGGGACGTGCATATCCCCGTTTAGGTAACCTAGTGTTATTCAAAATTTCTCTGGTCTCATGTTATTCGAAGTGAGTTTGTTAACAAGACCTGATCAACCTTGTTAGTGGATTCCTTTTGATGAGCATTAGATGGATGAAGTTAGGAAGCACAACCTTATGTACCGTCCTTTTTACTTTATGTTATTTAGATTAAATAAAGAAAAAAATAGTATTTTCTGTCGGTTATCTGAATTATTCGTGCAATAAAAAAAATACCCCGAAAATAAAAGTTCTCCAAATGCCCTGAAATTGAAATATGATTTTTTCTGAAATATTTGAGAATATCTGGCACTGAGAACACAGCAGGGGGCACCTGGCCACGAGGGTCCAAGGCGCACCCACACCCCCTGGGCGCGCCCCCCGCCTCGTGGGCCCATGGTGGCTCCCCTCCATTTATTCCAGCATCCACACACTCCTTCCTCCCAAAAAAATCACCAGCCAGCTCAAGCATGAGTTGTAGCTCATCTTGCTGCCATTTTCGATCTCCTTGCTCAAAGCCCCACTCACAAAATTGCTTTGGGGGATTGTTCTTCGGTATGTAACTCCTCCAATGGTCCAATTAGTTTTTGTTCTAGTGTTTAATTCATTGCAAATTTTTGCTGCCTAGATGATCCTGTTCTTGAGCTTGCACGTCAAATTTATATGGTCCCAAGTAGTTTTAATGCATGATATAGTCTCTAGGCACTTGTGGGAGTAGCTGCTATTAATTTTGTTGAGTTTGGTTCACTTTTATTTGAAGTTACTAAAAATTTCAGAAATTTTTCAGAGGAAGAAATATGTTTAGGAAGATGTACGGAGGTGGTTCTTCAAGGAAGCAAGGACCTAGACCTACAATACGTGAGCCGGACCATGAACCACCAAGAGAAGCTCAAGTGCGGCCTTGTGAATGGCCGTCAGAAAACTTCATGATCCGAGCAGGAATTAAGGAGGAATTTGAGGCATATGTGCGTAATGCTGATTTGGAGAGCTTCATGTCAGATAAGTGCCTCCAACACTATTACCTTACTGATTCCTTTGTGAGAAGATTTATATTTTCATCACCACGCAACTCTCACACGGTCCTGTTTGATCTTTATGATAAATCCTATACCATGGACTTAGAGGATTTTAACACTGCTTGCAAACTTCCACAATGGGGTATTCCTAGTGAACCTCGCAAATCTGAGTTTAGAGATTTTCTTGCTAGTATCACAGTAGGGGAATCTAGAGAAATAATATAAGCTACCACAGGGAGCATTCATTTTCCTACTATATATTATTTTGCTCTCTTTATAGGCTGATGCATAAACGGTAAGGATGAGGCATGCCACATGTGTGTTCCTGATCTCAGTGTTCTCAGGAGTGTTGTATTAGGAGATAAACATTATAACTTGGGAGCTATTGTTGCGCGTAGGTTGCATAGTAACAGTATGAATGGAGATTTGTTTGGTGGAATTTATGCAATCCGTTTAGCTAATTATCTTGAGATACCTATTTTTGATTATGATATGGAATTGCCTCCTACTTATCTAGATTTTAATGCCATGGTTCGCCATCATTTTGTTGAGAGGAATGAACCGCCTCTCCAGTACCAACTAATCTTTGGCAGGCGTCACGCTGTCAATATTGTTCTCCCTGCTCCTACTCTCTTTGACTTTCAGACAAAGGGGAGATATGTCATAACTAGGGAGGAGGCAAATGAGTACGAGAGGAGGACGAGGGCAGCTCGCCTCCAAGCTGCATCCAATGATGCAATAGCCGTTGCATCTCAGTACCACCCCAGTTACAACTTCGGATATCCGCCAGGCCAGCAGTGGCCATAGACCAACTTAGGCAAAAAGCCTAAGCTTGGGGGAGTACGTATTTCTCACCGACATTACATTTATGTTCACACGCTCATGCTAGTTGTCGGTGCTCATATTTTTTCACTATAATATCCATGCTAGTTTATTTTCCTTTTTATGCTTTTTTCTTGTGTGTTTGAAAAAAACCTTAAGAAAAACCAAAAAAATTAGTTGTAGCTTTTAGCTAGTTTACTTTCTTGCTTGTAGTAGTATTAATTAAAAGAAAACACAAAAAAGTTTCTCGTTCTTGTTTTGCTTATTGGGAGCTTTCCCATGTAAATAGTTTTGTTTCTTTTCTTTTCTTTGGGGGTTGATAGGAGAAGACCATAATGAAAATGTTGAAGTGGCTCTTATATACATTATTGTTGAATTAACCAAGAGCCCATGTTGCCTTGTCTTCTCCTGTTTATTGAATTCTTGTAGATTCCAGCTTAGTCCAATGCACGTGCACTATTATTATTATCATCGTTCGGTCGTGCAAGTGAAAGGCAATTATGATGATATATGATGAACTGCTTGAGATGAGAGAAGCTGGTATGAACTCGACCTCTCTTGTTTTTGTAAATATGATTAGTTCATCATTCCTGATTCAGCCTATTATGAATAAACATGTTTGCAATGACAATTAGTGATTATAGTTGCTTATGTCATGCTTAATTAGCTAGGAGTTTATAATGGTTTACCTTGCATGCCAACATGCTATTAAAATGATTATGATGTGGTATAGTAGGGTGGTATCCTCCTTTGAATGATTCGAGTGAATCGACTTGGCACATGTTCACACATGTAGTTGAAACAAATCAACATAGCCTTCATGATATTTATGTTCATGGTAGATTATATCCTACTCATGCTTGCACTCAATGTTTATTAATTTTAATGCATGTTCATGACTTTTGTCGCTCTCTAGTTGGTCGCTTCCCAGTCTTTTGCTAGCCTTCAGTTGTACTAAGCGAGAATACTGCTTGTGCATCCAATTCCATAAACCCTAAAGTTATTCCATATGAGTCCACCATACCTTCCTATATGCGGTATCTACCTGCCATTCCAAGTAAATTTGTATGTGCCAAATTCTAAACCTTCAAATGAAATTATGTTTTGTATGCTCGAATAGCTCATGTATCAACTAGGGTTGTATGTATCTTCCATGCTAGGCAGGTTATTCTCAAGAGGAGTGGACTCCGCTCCTCACTCACGAGAAAATGGCTGGTCACCGGGATGCCCAGCCCCATGCTTTAAGCAAATCAAATCAAAATAATTGCAAACAAAACTCTTCCAGGATTGTTGTTAGTTGGAGGCACCCGTTGTTTCGGACAAGCCATGGACAGATGTTTGTTGGTGGAGGGGAAGTATAAACTTTACCATTCTGTTTGGGAACCGCCTATAATGTGTGTAGCATGGAAGATATCGAGATCTCTCGGTTGTTATGTTGACAATGAAAGTATACCACTCAAAATATTATTCATCTCTATTTAAAAAATCGAGCTCTGGTACCTCTACAAATCCCTGCTTCCCTCTGTGAAGGGCCTATCTATTTACTTTTATGTTGAGTCATCATCCTCTTATTGAAAAGCACCAGCTGGAGAGCACTGCTGTCATTTGCATCCATTACTATTAGTTTATATTGAGTATGACTATGACTGGATCTCTTTTATAGTCAGTCTTTGATCTTCAAAGGTGCTCTGCATTTATGTTTTGCGGTCTCAGAAAGGGCTAGCGAGATACCATCTTGTAATATCATATTATGATTGTTTTGAGAAAGTGTTGTCATACGAGATTTATTATTATTGCTCGCTAGTTGATTATGCCATTGATATGAGTAAACATGAGACCTAAGTGTTATTATGAATATGGTTAGTCATAATCTTTCTTGAAAACTTGAATGTTGGCTTTACATATTTACAACAACAAGAGCAAACAGAGTTTGTAAAAGTTTTTTTCTTTATCACTTTCAGTTTATCAACTGAATTGATTGAGGACAAGCAAAGGTTTAAGCTTGGGGGAGTTGATACGTCTACGTCGTATCTACTTTTCCAAACACTTTTGCCCTTGTTTTGGACTCTAACTTGCATGATTTGAATGGAACTAATCCAAACCGACGTTGTTTTCAGCAGAATTGCCATGGTGTTATTTTTCTGCAGAAATAAAAGTTCTCGGAATGACCTGAAACTTCACGGAGATTATTTTTGGAAATAATAAAAAATACTGGCAAAAGAATCAAGGCCAGGGGGCCCACACCCTGTCCACGAGGGTGGGGGCCCACCTGCCCCCGGGCGCGCCCCCCTAGAGCTCCACCGACCTCAACTCCAACTCCATATATTCACGTTCGGGGAGAAAAAATCATAGAGAAGGATTCATCGCGTTTTATGATACGAAGCCGCCGCCAAGCCCTAAACTCTCTCGGGATGGCTGATCTGGAGTCCGTTTGGGGCTACGGAGAGGGGAATCCGTCGCCATCATCATCATCAACCATCCTCCACCACCAATTTCATGATGATCACCGCCGTGCGTGAGTAATTCCATCGTAGGCTTGCTGGAGGTGATGGGTTGGATGAGATTTATCATGTATCAAGTTAGTTTTGTTAGGGTTTGATCCCTAGTATCCACTATTTTCTGAGATTGATGTTGCTATAACTTTGCTATGCTTAATGCTTGTCACTAGGGCCCGATGATTTCAGATCTGAACCTATTATGTTTTCATGAATATATGTGAGTTCTCGATCCTATCTTGCAAGTCTATAGTTACCTACTATGTGTTATGATCCGGCAACCCCGAAGTGACAATAATCAGGACCACTCCCGGTGATGACCATAGTTTGAGGAGTTCATGTATTCACTATGTGTTAATGCTTTGGTCTGGTATAAAAGGAGGCCTTAATATCCCTTAGTTTCCAATAGGACCCCGCTGCCACGGGAGGGTAGGACAAAAGATGTCATGCAAGTTCTTTCCCATAAGCATGTATGACTATATTCGGAATACATGCCTACATTACATTGATGAATTGGAGCTAGTTCTGTGTCACCCTTTGTTATAACTGTTGCATGAATAATCGCATTCGGCATAATTCTCCATCACCGATCCAATGCCTACGAGCTTTTCGCATATTGTTCTTCGCTTATTTACTTTTCCGTTGCTACTGTTACAGTCACTACAAAACTGCTACCGTTACTTTTGCCGCTGTTACCGCTACTATCATACTACTTTGCTACTAAATACTTTGCTGCAGATATTAAGTTATGTAGGTGTGGTTGAATTGACAACTCACCTGCTAATACTTGAGAATATTCTTTGGCTCCCCTTGTATCGAATCAATAAATTTGAGTTGAATACTCTACCCTCGAAAACTATTGCGATCCTCTATACTTGTGGGTTATCATGCCTCCACTAACTCCGGCGGGGGGTCTAGTCTTGGATGAAGTCTACCCCATCGTAGACCTTGCTGGGAAGGCGTTTAGGCCAGCCACAACCACCAGAGAAGCTTTGATTCAGCGGCGGCCGAAACTGAATCGGCAGCTCCGGGTGGCACGTCAGTGAGGCAGGCGGCGGGGGACAGGGGGCGAAGTCGTGGCAGGCCCGGCGACCGTCGGGCGGGCAACGGCGGCGTCGATTTGAAGTTGATTTGGCCGAGAGCGAAGTCGGGCGGCGGCGGCTAGTCGCGTGGAAGGATTGGGAAGTGCGGTTGGGCAGTTGGCGGGCGGACGCGATTTTACATCTCCTGGAGTAGGAGATGCAAATTTGCACCGTGAAGTGGTATAGGATACATCTCCGAGAGGTGGAAATGCAAATTTGCACCGTGAACTCTTATAGAATACATCTACGGGAGATGTAAAGACTTTTGCATCTACATCATTTGTTGGAGCTGCATTTTTGGGCCTCGAAGATGCAAAAGGTAGTTATTTTTGCATCTACATCTTTCATTGGAGATGCTCTAACCATGTGTTCAACGAAAGAAGGGGGGGGGTCCTATATGACGCTCTTTGCATGAAGTTGCTGGGCTTCGCGCACAGCGTCCAGTTGGCGGGTTTTCTGGGCCGTTTCCTGTTTTAGCGACAGGATACGGTCGGGTATTGGCTGCAGAAAAAGGAGCCCTCGCGGGGTATCGAACCCAGGATCTCATCCTGAGTGAGCAGTTGATACAACCAGCTGAGCTAGCGAGCTTTAGACATTATAAAACAATACAAACTATTAAGAACCGAAGTCCAACGCAGATTGGAAATTTTTCCAAAATTACCAACGGAACATTTTCTAAGGCAACACAAATCATTAAAAGTTGAAGACATTTTCTAGAAATCATGAACACTTTCTTGAAATGGGAACATATTTTGTAATTCAAAACAAAATTTGGAAACAAGAACATATTTTAAACCACCAAAGAAATTTTAAGACAAGAACATTTTTTCAAAATTTGTGAACAATTTTCGAGATGGGAATATTTTTAAAACTCAAAAATGGAAACATAAACATTTTTAAAAATTTGTAAACAGTTGTTGAAAATCCGTACATCTTTTAAGTTCCGAATAATTTTGAAAGAACATTCGGAACTAGTTTTGAGAAACACAAACAAAATTTGAAAACATCAACACTTTTTTTAAATTTATGAACAATTGAATTAGTGAGCTATTTTTTAAAGCAGGAACATTTTTGAAATTCCGAACAGTTTTTGAAAATGTTGTGAACATTTTGAAGAAAAACGCAATGAATAAAATTTGAAAAAAAATATCATTTTTAAAAGTTGCGAAAATGTTTTGAAACGTGAACATTTTTTAACTCCCCAAAAAATAGACATTTTGCGAACAACTTGCAGAACATGAACATTTTTTAAATTTTGTGAACAGTTATTTAGAATGAGAAATTGAAAATCCTGGACATTTTTCTGATTTATGAACAAAAAAGTAAAACACAATGGTTTGTTAATTTTTTAAAAATTGACAAAAAAACTAAAACTTAAAATGAGAAAATTAAATCAAAGGAAACAAAAGAAAAAAGGAAATAGAGACAAAAGATAAATAAACAGATAAGGGAAAAAGGAGAGGAAAGAAAAAAAACAGGAAAAAAGGGCAAAGAAAGAAAAACGAAAGAAAACAGAACAACAAAGAAAACCGGTGCAGGAACCTTCTAGAAGTTTCTCAAAATCAAAAGGTTCCCAAAACGGGGGACCATAGAAACGCTAAAACTGGGCGGCCAGCTCGAATAATCGCTCGATCTCCCCTGTGCGAGACAGTGGGCAGTTCGACGCATTGTGCGTCGAATAGGGATTGCCGTCCTAGTTAGCCCTACATGCGCCAAGAAGCGAAACCAGCGCTCATGCGCGCGCTCCTTTGGATGGGCCATTAAGAAACCATCACTCGATGCACCTATCTGCTCGCTTGCTCGTAGTTTGGTTGACTGTTGAAAACGAAAAATTCATAAATTTGAAAAGTTAAATTTTGAAAAAATTCATAAAAAAATTAGTTGTGATTTTTCTAAAAACTCCCAAAATTTGAGAAGAAATTGGCGTATTTTTGAAAAAAGTTCACAACATTTGCAATAATCGCGAATTTGAAAATAAAATAAAAAAGATATATGAAAAATAAAAAGACCACAAAAACTTTGTCCTGGTCCAGGAAAACCATTTAGAAGGGTCGGCCCATTATGCTAGCGAGGAATTCGGGTATGGGTGCTAGTCTCTACCTAATAATAAAGTATCCCTAGGAAAACCTAATAATAAATCACGGAGTGCTTCTGGCCGCTCATCGTCGCGTCATTTTACCAAAAAAATAAACCTTTGCTTTCTGTAAATTAACCTGCACTATATGTTTAAGTCATGGCTGAACCATTTTTTTTGCATTGTCTCAGAAAACCCCCTGACGTTTCACGTAATCAACCCGCCGTTCATATTTAAGACAGCCGAATCGTTTTTTTCGTTTTACCAAAAAACCCTATGACTTTTCGGTTAATCTAAAACATAATTATCCATATCTTTTAAACCGTAACTCTCATTTTAACATGTTATATATGAAATTTGATTAGCAAAATATGTACAATCTAAATATGATGTTATTTTTAGTTGTTAAATATTTCTAAAATATTGTTTTTGGTGCAAACTTAATCTATAGTGCATGGTCCATATTTCTTTCGTGTCGGTGGTAGTCCGAATTACAAATAAACACCCATTAAAACCAGATTGATAACCACGCATGCACACCTCTAAAGAACCTTGCGGGAAAAAACAACATATTTCTCGTTTTATTCCAAGTGTGTG
>NC_057795.1:556948897-556951321 GCF_018294505.1 Triticum aestivum | reverse complement strand
AGAGAGAGAGGGGTCTTACGAGTTACGACTGACCATATTCAAATGCGTTTTCGTTGTGTGAGCACTAAGGCCATGTGAAAATAAAGGACGTTGACCTGTTAGGGTCTTGAGTCATTATTATTGGGTTAAGAGCGTGCATTATTTTCTCTCCCATTGCAACCCACAGACTATTTTGCTAGTATATACCAGCATGCCCTACCATCCCATTGATAGTTCGATCACTGAAGCCACAGACTATTTTTTTCGGTGGTAAAACAAATGTGATGCCATGTGAAAATAAAATACGTTAACCTATTAGGGTCTTGAGTCACAGTTATTGGGTTAAGAGCGTGTTTTATTTTCTCTCCTGTTGCAACGCACAGGCTCTTCTGCTAGTATATACCAACATGCCATACTGTCCTATTGATAGTCCGATCACTGAAGCCACACACTATATATACTTTTGCTAGTATATATAGCGAGACATATATCTTAGAAGTGTTATGTCTTTGTGAGATACTGGAGTAAGCCAAATAATGAGATACTCCCTCCGTTCCACAATGTAGTGCCTATAGATTTTTGTGAAAGTCAATTTTTGCCAACTTTGACCAAGTGTATAGAGAAAAATGTCCACATCTACAATACCAAACATGTACATTCTGAAAATATAACTTATGATGTATCCAATGATGTGCATTTAGTATTCTAGATGTACCTACCTTTCTCTATAAATATGGTCAAAGTTTGTACTGTTTGACTTTTGCAAAACATGTGGTATCACCATTGTGTTATTCAAGAGTCAAATATTCTCTAGGTGTACATTTTTATGAATGGCTAGGCAGCCTTGATGCTGTAGGACTGAGTGGTTCGCCGTTTACGGTCGCAGGCATATCAGACGTTGATGGTGTGACCTTCATCCCGAAGAAATACCCATATAGCTTGAAGGAAAGAACAAAGTTGCACGAGATGATCAATCCCCACAGAATGTCAGTTCATGGTGCTAAAAGTTGGGTCCAGAGAAGGCATTCTCGAATAGGCCCAGAGCCAGGGAAGCACTACAGGTCTTCAGCCGGCCAGGCGTCTAGCGCCGGGCCTATAAATCTCTTCCTTCAAAGCAGACCTGGTTTCTATTTTTATCATGGATAGTGTATCCACCATCCAAACATTGGATAGACTTTGTTGATTACTACCGTATTATCAAAGAACTAATTGCATCAATGCAAAAAAAAGAACTAATTGCATGTGTGTTAAATTAATAAATTGAAATTAAATGGCAAGGAACTAGGAAAAGGGATACTAGGAATGTAGTCGGACCCAACATCATGCATGTGTATTCATTCACTTATGTGATTACCTGTTATATTAGTGCACATCATTCCCCTGAACTAGCTAATATAAGGGCACTATGTAGGTGTTTTCGAGAGAAAGCATCGCTCCATTCATTATACTAGACCATGATGGCGCGCGTTGCCGCACCCATCAATTTTGGGAGTAGAGTGGTTGGAATTTGTATATACATATGAAGACACTAAACATATAAACGATATAATCACCCCTAAAAGTTTATGAACATATTCTAAATTGAAAATCTTGTTTTATAAATGATATAATTTCCCCCAAAGTTTAAGAACGTATTCTAAATTGAAAATATCCAAACAATTGGTTGCAACAATCTCTGATACTTTCAGGCAAGTACAACCATCAACTGGTAGCTAAAATTGTACAAGACGATACCTACCAAAAAGCCAAATGAGAGAACAGAAACACAGATCCTTGTGCGATTGTCACAAACAGTGGCTACAGTTAACGGTTCACATGCATATTTTGTTGCCAGGAAAATCATAGTAACCACCCCGCGTAATGAAATTTATTCTGCCCATAGTACAAAATTTGGAGTATCTCTATCTTGTGTAAGTTCCTGCATTTAAGACGTCATCGGCGGTAATGTGATGTACGACAATATTTCCTGGTCCCATCAACAACACCTCATCCAGAAATAAGAGACGAGTGGATGCCGGAGGCTCCTCAGTGATCGCGATTTTCAGCCGTTGGATCGGGCCGCTTGATGCGTTTTCGTCCGTCCGATCTCGCCGCCGGATCGTCTGGGCCGTCCGATATTTACCACATCGTCTACAACCGTCGGATATATTTCCCTATGAGCCGTGTCCCGCCCGGCCGTGCCACCGCGCGTTATTTTGGTGCCCCGCCGGGGGTATTTTGGTCATTTCCCTCCTGCCTATAGAGGAGGCGCCCGCTGACCTAGCTCGATTCCCTCTCTCGCTCACGCCACCCGTTCCCCTCCTTTCCCTCTCTCGATCTCTTCTGCAGCCTCCTCTCCTCCCCCGCGCCCGCTCATCCCGCCTCGCCGCCGCCATCTCTCCTTCCCTGCGCCCCACTGCTCCCGCCTCGCCGCCGCCTCCTCTCCTCCCCTGCGTCCCGCTCCTC
>NC_057795.1:556943853-556948678 GCF_018294505.1 Triticum aestivum | reverse complement strand
TCCCGCCTCGCCGCCGCCATCTCTCCCCTCCCTGCCCCGCCGCCGCCCGGCTTCCTCCCCTCACGGCCTCCTCCTTCCACCCCTCATCTGGCGCCTCCCAAACCCTAGCCGCCGTGCCCTAGCCGCTGCCTTCCTCCTCCCGCACCCCCGCCTCCCTCTCCTCTTCCTCTCCCCCTAGCACCGCCCGCACCCGCGCCTCCCTCTCCACAGCAGCAGCAGCAGTAGTGGAATCACATCCCGCACGCACTGGAAGGCGGCCGGAAGGAGGCGAGCGGCAGCCTCACCACCGACACACTCGCCGCTGACGCCGGCGGCAACGAACGGATCATGGCCGTCCTCGTCTCCTTCACGTCAAATCCATCGAGGTCAAGTGGATTGCATCACGGCTGGTGTACGGATGGGCACGGAGCCACGAACGCACACCTCTACGGCGATGCTGCCGTCTCGGTGCTCCTTGCCTCCCACTCCGACGGTGACAACTTCGACGCGCTCATACACCTCGTCGCCCTCATCGCGCAGGTGCGTCCCCCTCCTCTCTTCTTGTGTCTTCTCACCTGGATTCCGGCGAATGAATTGCGCGTGTGTGTGCTTGCTGCGCAGGCGGTCAAGAACGCGGTGGCGCAGTCGCTTGAGCTGAAGACGCTCATCCCGTCTACCTCTACCTCTGCCTGTTCCACTACGCCGAGAGGTTAGCTCAGCCCCGTCCCCTCATCTGCACTCCTCTCTGCTTGTGATAAGTCGTGTACTGTAATATTTATTCAATGTAAAATGCAGATTTTCAGAAATAACAAAGTTTGAGGGAAGCATTATTAGGCCTGGAACTTGGTCTATTGTCGGAATTCAGAGCCATAAAGCATTGGACTTGGACAAGGTAAGTGCACTTGCAGAGTCTCCATCTAGAATATCTATTTTGGGTACTAATTGTTGGTATATTATAGCAACAAACAATCAAAGACGCGTACGTGACTGCTCCATGGTTCAGAGCTCTTCCATGGCAGCAACCAGCGGTCCCAAGGCCAAGGTGAGTTCCCCATTTCCCTCCTCTTGCTGAGCTCCCTCCTTTGGCCGCCATTTCCCTCGCTATCTCAGTGATATGCTTATATGCGCTGCTAGAAGTGAGGATTTGGCTATATTTCTGGAGCAAAAATATAACAAAGCGAAAATTGTTCCAGAGATCTGGGAGTTGTACTACTAGTTCTGTTGTGATGTGTCTTGCTTTCGTGTTTGTTTACAATTGGCAAGTTTCAGGCTTTTACTGTCTTTAGCCATCCTAGCAATACTTTTTACAGTCTGCACTATTTGTTCTCCCCTGAAAATATGATTCTTGATGAAGTTTTACTTCACTGTTGGCATCTCCTCTGTTTGCTGATCTACAAATGTGTTTTTGTTTTTACATTGATAGACAAACTTTTAGTCGTACTTTCTAGGATCATAGTTTGTTGTCAACTACTTCCACTCATGGCTGATATATGTGAGTATTTAGGCTGGATAACTATACCATAGCCTGGACTGGTGGATTGAGTATAGTTGGTCCATATAAATTCTGTTAAACATAACTATCTGTTTTTAATCGGCCATGTGACTGCTTGCTAACGGCTTGAATTGACCCACTCCTACATATGAAATTGTAATTTGTTGACACATATAAGCAACCACAATCTGTCCTAAAGGTGACTGACCTGTCTGTTTAGTGAAGTAATGGTTCATGATATCTTGGTTTTGCTGAAAAGTCATATGTAGAAATAATGTCCGACAACCAATACCCGAGACCCTATGGGTTTATTTCCAGTGGCCAGTTCCTAAAATGCCAAGTAGTCCGCATGTGACGCCCCCGATTCAATCATACACTAATCATGCACGCAAGTGTGTACGATCAAGATCAGGGACTCACGAGAAGATATCACAACACAACTCTAAAGCATAAATAAGTCATACAAGCATCATAATACAAGCCAGGGGCCTCGAGGGCTCGAATACAAGTGCTCGATTATAGACGAGTCAGCGGAAGCAACAATATCTGAGTACAGACATAAGTTAAATAAGTTTGCCTTAAGAAGGCTAGCACAAACTGGGATACAGATCGAAAGAGGCGCAGGCCTCCTGCCTGGGATCCTCCTAACTACTCCTAGTCGTCGTCAGCGGGCTGCACGTAGTAGTAGGCACCTCCAGCATAGTAGGAGTCGTTGTCGACGGTGGCGTCTGGCTCCTGGACTCCAACATCTGGTTGCGACAACCAGAAAGAAAGGAAAGGGGGAAAAGGGGGGAGAAAGCAACCATGAGTACTCATCCAAAGTACTCGCAAGCAAGGAACTACACTACATATGCATGGGTATATGTGTAAGGAGGCCATATCAGTGGACTGAACTGCAGAATGCCAGAATAAGAGGGGGATAGCTAGTCCTATCGAAGACTACGCTTCTGGCAGCCTCCGTCTTGCAGCATGTAGAAGAGAGTATATTGAAGTCCTCCAAGTAGCATCTCCAAGTAGCATCGCATAGCATAATCCTACCCGGCGATCCTCCCCTCATCGCCCTGTGGAAAAGCGATCACCGGGTTGTCTGTGGAACTTGGAAGGGTGTGTTTTATTAAGTATCCGGTTCTAGTTATCATAAGGTCAAGGTACAACTCCAAGTCGTCCTGTTACCGAAGATCACGGCTATTCGAATAGATTAACTTCCCTGCAGGGGTGCACCACATAACCCAACACGCTCGATCCCATTTGGCCGCACACACTTTCCTGGGTCATGTCCGGCCTCGGAAGATCAACACGTCGCAGCCCCACCTAGGCACAACAAAGAGGTCAGCACGCCGGTCTAAATCCTATGCGCGCAGGGGTCTGGGCCCATCGCCCATTGCACACCTACACATTGCGTACGCGGCCGGTGAGTAGACCTAGCAACCTCCACTACAAAGGAAGTTGCGTTAACGCAGTCCAACCCGGCGCGCGCCGCTCAGTCGCTGACGTCAAGAAGGCTTCGGCTGATACCACGACGTCGAGTGCCCATAACTGTTCCCGCGTAGTTGGTTAGTGCGTATAGGCCAGTGGCCAAACTCAGATCAAATACCAAGATCTCGTTAAGCGTGTCATTATGAAGCAACCGCGAACGCCGACCAGGGCCAGGCCCACCCCTCGCCTAGGTGGTCTCAACCTGCCCTGTCGCTCCGCCACAGAGTAACAGTCGGGGGCCGTCGGGAACCCAGGCCCACCTCTACCGGGATGGAGCCACCTGTCCTTTCAGCCCCCTCATCAGAATCACTTGCGGGTACTCATCGAGCTGACCCAACTTTAGTCACCATCTGTATAGTATGTATCTATGTATAGTATTTACCCATGATCACCTCCCGAGTGATCACGGCCCAATAGTATAGCAAGGCAGACTGACAAGAATGTAGGGCCAATGATGATAAACTAGCATCCTATACTAAGTATTTAGGATGGCGGGTAAGGTATCAACAGATGTAGCAACAATGTCAGGCTATGCATCAGAATAGGATTAACGGAAAGCAGTAACATGCTACACTATCCTAATGCAAGCAGTATAGAGGAGAATAGGCGATATCTGGTGATCAAGGGGGGGGGCTTGCCTGGTTGCTCTGGCAAGTAGGAGGGTCGTCAACCCCGTAGTCGAACTGGGTAGCAGCAGCGTCTGTCTTGGGGTCTAGCGAGAGAAGAGGGGGAAGAAACAATAAATAAAATGCAAACAAATGCATGACGATGCATGACAAGACAAGGCGTGTTGCTAGGCGTGCCCCAATGCGGTAGTAGGTGGTACCGGCGAAGGGGGAAAACATCCGGGAAAGTATCCCCGGTGTTTCGCATTTTCGGTCAGAGGAACCGGAGGGGGAAAGTTGCAAGTTCGATAGGTTAGGGGTGTGTTTTGGACGAACGGGCTGCGCATCCGGATTCGTCTCGTCGTTCTCAGCAACTTTCATGTAGAAAGTATTTTCATCTGAGCTACGGTTTATTTTATATTAATTTTAAAAGATTTAAATCATTTTTAGGATTTATTTAACTATTTAATTTCAACATTATCCAGAATAGTGTTTGCTGACGTCATCATGACGTCAGCATGACGTCAGCAGTCAACAGGGGTTGACTGGGTCAATCTGACATGTGGGTCTAGTGGGACCCACCTGTCATACTCTGTTTAGGTAACTAGGGTTTAGTTAAACTTATTACTGCTCAGTTAGACTAACAGGTTAATTTAGACTAATTAAGTAGGATTAATTAACTTAATTAATTTAGTTAATTAATTAATTAATTAAATTCATTTTTATTTTTTTTATTATTATTTTCTTCTAAAAACGTTCTGGGGCGTGGGGCCCATCTGTCATAGGCCCCAGGGCCTTAGTGGGCACCGGCGTTGGCGGGTTCGGGCGCAATGGGTGCCCAGCACCCGTTCATTCGGGCGCACGCCCAGGGGCGCCGGAGCATAGGAAGGCCGGTGGACACGGCGCCGGCCAGGCGGCCGGGGCGGCAAGGAAGTGACACAGGCGAGGCCATGGCAACCTGAGGAGGTAGCGGCACGGCGGGTGCGGTGGCTAGCGGAGGCAATAGCAGTCGTGGAGCAGGGGAGCGCAGGACGTGGCCGGTGTGGCGCGAAGCGCGGTCAGGCAGGGTCAGCCATGTGCGGGCGGTTGTGGGCGCGCGCGTCCAGAGCACGGCGGGGTGCAGGGCCGCGGGCGGACGTGGTCTGCGCGCGGTGGTGACCGCGGGGAAAAGGGGAAGGAGGGGGGCTCACAAGGGGTTGCAGGGCACAGGGCAGTGGGGGGCGAGGAGGTCGTCAGGGACGACGCGGACGAAGTGGAGGCAGGCCGGCGAGGA
>NC_057795.1:556942513-556943843 GCF_018294505.1 Triticum aestivum | reverse complement strand
GCAGCAGCGTCGGCCTCATAGTCTACCGGAGAGAAGAGGGGGAAGAAACAGTAAATACGGAGCACACAAGGCATCACAGAACATAACATGGCAATAAGCGGTGCTAGAGGTGACCTAATGCAGTAGGAGGTGATACCGGTGAAGGGGGGGGGGACATCCGGGAAAGTATCCCCGGTGTTTCACGTTTTCAGACAGATGAACCGGAGGGGGAAAGTTGTGTGTTCGCTATGCTAGGGATGTGGGGTGGACAAACGGGTTGCGTATCCAGATTCGTGTCGCCGTTCTGAATTTCATCCGAGCTACGTTTATTTTATATGATTTTCTAAAGTTTTAAATCATTTTTAGAATTTATTTAATTAATTTAATTCAACATTATCCAAAACAGTGTTTGATGACATCATCATGATGTCAACATGACGTCAGCAGTCAATAGAGGTGTTGACTGGTCAAACTGATGTGTGGGTCCAGTGGGACCCACCTATCATACACTATTAGGTTAATTAGGGTTTAGGTTAAACTAATTACTGTTTAGATAAACTAACAGGTTAATTAGATTAATTAAATAGGATTAATTGAGTTAATTTAATTAATTGATTAATTAATTAATTATTTAAATTTATTTGTATTACTATTACTATTTTTTAAACGTTCTGGGCGGGGCCCATATGTCATATGCCCACAGGGCCATACAGGGCGCGGGCGACGGGTTACGGGCGCACGCCCAGGGGCATGCGGGTGTGGGCGCACCCAAGCGAGCACTCGCCCGCAGGGCGGGACAAGGCTGCCGGGGCACGGGGCCATCGGGCGCCGACTGGAACGGGAGCGGGCGACGGCAGGGGCTGCGGCAGCCGCAGCAACAACGAGCAGCATCAATTGCAGGGTAGGAGGAGGGGAGCAGTGGCGGGGCTCGCACGGGCGGGCGTCGAGGCCGGCGAGTGGGAGGCACGGGCGGTGCACGCGCAGGGCGTAGCCGAGATGCGGCTAACGAGGCCTCAGCAAGGCAGGGTGTGAGTAGACGTGGTCTGCGCGTGGCGAGCGCGAGCGCGCGGCGGTGACCACGGGGAAAAGGGGAAGGAGGGGGCCTCACAAGGGGTTGCAGGGCACAGGGCAGTGGCAGGCGAGGAGGTCGTCGGGGACGACGCGGACGAAGTGGAGGCAGGCCGGCGAGGAGGAGGAAGCAGACCGGCGAGGGAGCTCCGGCGAGGTCCTCGGGCGGCGGCGGCGGGGTGGCGATGAGGCGTGGCCACGGCTTCACGTGGTGCCGCGCGAGGGAGAGGAGGGCGAGGAGGCAACGACGACAGTGATCCGGGGCGGTGGCTTCGACGGGGTC
>NC_057795.1:556935014-556942503 GCF_018294505.1 Triticum aestivum | reverse complement strand
GGTTGGGCCAGGGGGGAGCTGGGCCGGCCTGGTAGGTCGTGGCCCAGTTGGGCCGGTGGCCTGCTGGGCCGGAGCCCCGGGGGGTTTCTTTTCCTTTTTTTCTTTGTTTTTCTCTTCTGTATTTTCTTTCTTTTATTTATTTTCTCTTCTGTTTTAATTCAAGTTAAAATATTTATGCATTTTATAAAACTGTGTCCTCTACACCATAATTATCTATGTAATATTTAGTAGAAACCGAACATTTTTATTTTAATGTTTGAAAACTTTTATTGTTTGACTTAAATTCAAAATTTGAATTTGAATCATTTCGAACTAATGCGAGTTTATTAACAGAAATCGAGGTGACGTGGTATCATTAGTAGAGGGTTACTATAGCTTAATTATCCGGGCGTCACAATTCTCCTCTACTACAAGAAATCTCGTCCCGAGATTTTAGAGGTAAAGAAGGGGGGGTCTAGTTACGAAATTCTAACTGATCTTCTCGGCCTTGGTTGCTCTTCTCGAAGAGGTCGATCCCTTACATTGACGTCTTCATTTTTCTGCTTCAGGTCATTAAGATGAAGTCAGCATCCTTTCTTCGGAAACTCCATCGTACTTACGAAAGAATAAAGGGGGAGCATTCCGGGAGAACGGACCTCGGCAAGGTTGACTATTTGGTAGATAACATCGGGGAGGGAGGCGGAAAGTAACTCTCGAACTGAAACCTCTGAAAATATCGAGAGCAATGTAAGGAGGCATTATGGGAAGTTTCGAGCTAGCAGGCAATCGTTCGTTGCCTGAAACAAAGTGTGAAAGGGGTTCGGAGCAACGGAATTAAGTATTGTGTTTAATACCAGAACTGAGGATCACACGGAAGGTGGCTCGTGAATTACATACAAAGCCAAGCATGAGGAATATCTTTGGAAACAGGGTGTACAAGAGAGTCAGGTTTCGATCCTGTGGAACCGTGGGTTATGGGCCCACCATGTGGGTTAAAAGTAGGAAGGGCGATGACGTCTTGCATGATCATGTGAGCAAGGCATGTCAGAGGTTAGCATGTTAGTTATAGGTTAGTAACAACGTCGGTACCAAGGGCGAGGGACGAAGAGAACCTTTTTCCTGCTCGTTGAAATGAGGCGGACCAAATAGGCAAAGTTCTCTTCCATCGGTGGTTACAGAAATGTCATCCACAATAGTAACAGGGTCTTACTGACAGAGTTGCTCATTGAGGTGTTTGCACAAGTAGGGAACTGTTACTGCTTATATCATATAGATCATAGAAAGGGTTTAAACAAACCAATGGAAAGGGAAAAGTGTTTATTAGATTTAATCAGAATAACGGACAGAAAAATGTGTTTAAACACATAATTCAGGGGTATATCCTTACCAAGGTCAAGTAGAGAATGATATCCATGACATGAGACCAAAGGCATGACCATTCAGATAAAAGGGATAAGAAGAATCATGATATGTACCCATACAACGGTGTTTGGATAACTGATAAGGAAAATTTAGCACTGTGCTTCAAATGTTCTTATTGATGATAGGAGTACCACATACATGCTTCGAGATAGCATTGACATGGTCTTCAAGCAAAGGTCGGTCTTTGCATACGCAAAGGATTCATCAGGAACAACTTATAAAATAAGTCTTACAATTTCCACACGGTAGAATGACTAACCTTGCCAAAAAGGAAACTATAACAATAGGTCCTCCGGCCAGGTGTGCTGGACATGCCATCACCTTACCGGGTCATAAAAGGCCAATGCTATAACTCTTGGAAATGTCCCAACCTTCATATCTGACCGAGGTTCAGATCTGATTGGTGTCAGGATACCTCTGACTTAGGATGCCAGAGAAGAAAAGATGCAACACAAATGACGAGACGACACTGTAAGATTCTCGGGAAATGTACAATGGAAGCGAGTTCCGAAGCAAGAGTTCATCATTAATCCAAGGAGAGATGAGGAGGTGGCTGATGGATTCAGCAACATTTCGTCAAGATATCCAAAAAGATGGCTTTCCATAGTCATGTGAACAAGGAGATAACATTTGTCAAATCAAATGATATAATGGTGTGCTAGAGGAAAGCATACACAATTAAACATTGATCGAAAAGTGCATCCAAAATATGGACTAAGTGACATGATCAATGTTAGAATGATGAGTCAATAATCAACACTTGAAGAAAGAAACTATCATTCGTAACTTACAAGCAATAGGGTTGCTAGAAGTTTTGAATTCACAATTCATAGTTCATTTTTCGGCATTCCGGTTATAAGTAACACGGGGACCAAGAAGGAATGGTGATGGTGAGAAGCATCACTTGTATCAGGAATTCTCAAGAGGTGGCAAAATTCTCACGACATTCTTGACATAAAAGATGGCAATACTCCAAGGTAAAGGAGAACAAATGTTGGATAGCAAGGTATAACACAAAACACGAACAAGTTTGTGTTGGGGGAAGGTAAGAATGTTGTCGATGGTTACACAAATCATCGAGGGGCAAGGATGGTATTTCCCATCATGAATTCGATTGATATCTTGGAAGAGCTCGGAATGCTGATGATGATCACGACACATTTGTCAAGAGATTCCATGAAGATGTAATCGATCGGCGATGACATCAAGTCAAAGGAATGATGAAGCGAAAGGTTATTGGAACCACGGATACGACACAAACTCGAAATCAAGCTTGCTATTCAAGGAGAAATGCTATGATGAGTAAGGTCGACATAAGCTAAGCTCATCGTCGAAAATTGTGCTCCGGGAATAAAGAGCAGGTAGCATAGTTAAAACTTAGCACGATAATGATATAGCCGACCAGGCTAGGAATGACTTGAAGGATTAATAAACTCATAAGCAATGAAGATTACTTAGAGTTATTGAACCATAGTGCAGACTCGGTTCACATATCGGTGTTCTCGGTTGACGACAACCCAGAACCTAGGAAAATTGGAATCGGTGAGAAATAACAGTTGATGAAGAACCCATAAAAAGTTATGCAGTTCCATGATATTTTCGAGATACCAGAGTGTAATACTCGATGGTAGATCAAAGTAAAGGTTGGACAGGTGCAAAGATCTGCAGAAGACAAGTACTTCAACTTGTCCGAGAAATGATATTTAAAGGAGAACATGGCCGGAACAACGATTGCAAAATGCCAGATCCCAGATATAAGATAAACTTATACCAAGGAAATATTTATTCAAGAGAAGCTTTAATGATACGATCTACATTGTTTCCATGGGCATGAACACAAAGGTTCAAGGTCGACTCCCACTTCCTCAATGCATAACCTTACATTCACTTCTCGCTTTCGATGAAGTTGTAGTGTTGAAATATTATCTGGCAAAACACCAGAAGAGTATGACTCGTGAAAACTCTCGGGTGCATATGGTTAGGGAAGGCATAGGTTCAACCCATAGGGGCATTTTAGGAACATATACCACAAACATCAGGAGTAATTATCACCAGCTCGAAAGTAGAGCATGGTTGACAAAGCAGAGGATACAATTTACCAAAGGCATTATATACCCGTGGAAAAGCTCACAAGGTTATTGAATATGAAGGACGATGTCGGATGAAATCCAACAATGGGTCGGGCGATCCACAACGGAGCTGATGTGAGTATCGGTACTCCAGAAAGAATGCACGGGCATCATATTATAGAACATCAGAATAATTCGATGCTTAGATAAGAAAGGAATTATGACTTCTAAAACAAATGATCAGAAGCAGACGCTCTGATCAAGGATGGATAAGTTGGATAGACCGGAGGCACAATTGATGACAAATAGTTTGGTCGAGAACCAGCTCATGTTCAAAATGACGTCTGAGCCGGAAAAATAATTTAGAAGGGTTGATAGATGATTGTGTGCATTCGCACACATGTTGAATCAATTGGATCAAAATGACGGTGTCAAAAGATACTAGTGAATATTGCTAGTGATATGGGAGCATCCATAATGTAAGGATTCAAGTATTTGCAGAGCAATAGTTTGAAGAGGATGCTCAGAAGGTCGGATAGTATTTCAGAGTATCTTATGAAGCATATGAACAACTGGGGATGAACAGACACTCAATAAGTGCGAGGAATTTTCAATAGGGATATTCATGTGGTAAAGAACTACAAGGCAGTAAGCTTAAAGGATTTTCCGAACAATGGAGAGCAATTTAGGGCATCTTGTAATAACAAGAGCAACTGAGGACGAAGGTATGAACGACAATTGTAGGTAGTTATCCATAAGGGTATATCGGTGGTAGTGGATTGTAAAGTCGGTGGGCACCAGGGTCTCGGGAAAACCTCGGAGAGTATCTTCGGAATCTTCTGGTGCAGCAAAGCGATCAACTAGAGTGAGGGGCTCTCCGGGAGAAAGTATTTTTGAGAACCTAAAGTTAGTCCTTTTAGCAAAATCATTTAACCTGAATAGAAGAGAGATCAGAGTCCCCGAGTATAGACAAGGAGTAAAAGATCCTAATACCACCCAATGACGATGTGGGCCCGTAAGTTACACAACCATGTTAGTAAAAGTTTTTCAATGACTAGACTCGACTTCGGCCAATGAGTGTGGAAGGGGGATTCCTACAGGCAGTCGGCTCTGATACCAACTTGTGACGCCCCCGATTCAATCGTACACTAATCATGCACGCAAATGTGTACGATCAAGATCAGGGACTCACGGGAAGATATCAGAACACAACTCTAAAACATAAATAAGTCATACAAGCATCATAATACAAGCCAGGGGCCTCGAGGGCTCGAATACAAGTGCTCGATCATAGACGAGTCAGCGGAAGCAACAATATCTGAGTACAGACATAAGTTAAACAAGTTTGCCTTATGAAGCCTAGCACAAACTGGGATACAGATCGAAAGAGGCGCAGGCCTCCTGCCTGGGATCCTCCTAACTACTCCTGGTCGTCGTCAGCGGGCTGCACGTAGTAGTAGGCACCTCCAGCGTAGTAGGAGTCGTTGTCGACGGTGGTGTCTGGCTCCTGGACTCCAGCATCTGGTTGCGACAACCAGAAAGAAAGAAAAGGGGGAAAAAGGGGGAGAAAGCAACCGTGAGTACTCATCCAAAGTACTCGCAAGCAAGGAACTACTCTACATATGCATGGGTATATGTGTAAGGAGGCCATATCAGTGGACTGAATTGCAGAATGCCAGAATGAGAGGGGGATAGCTAGTCCTATCGAAGACTACGCTTCTGGCAGCCTCCGTCTTGCAACATGTAGAAGAGAGTAGATTGAAGTCCTCCAAGTAGCGTCGCATAGCATAATCCTACCCGGCGATCCTCCCCTCGTCGCCCTGTGGAAAAGCGATCACCGAGTTGTCTGTGGAACTTGGAAGGGTGTGTTTTATTAAGTATCCGGTTCTAGTTGTCATAAGGTCAAGGTACAACTCCAAGTTGTCATGTTACCGAAGATCACAGCTATTCGAATAGATTAACTTCCCTGCAGGGGTGCACCACATAACCCAACACGCTCGATCCCATTTGGCCACACACACTTTCCTGGGTCATGCCCGGCCTCGAAAGATCAACACGTCGCAGCCCCACCTAGGCACAACAGAGAGGTCAGCACACCGGTCTAAATCCTATGCGCGCAGGGGTCTGGGCCCATCGTCCATTGCACACCTCCACGTTGCGTACGCGGCCGGTGAGCATACCTAGCAACCTCCATTACAAAGGAAGTTGCGTTAACGCAGTCCAACCCGGCGCGCGCCGCTCAGTCGCTGACGTCAAGAAGGCTTCGGCTGATACCATGACGTCGAGTGCCCATAACTGTTCCCGCGTAGTTGGTTAGTGCGTATAGGCCAGTGGCCAGACTCAGATCAAATACCAAGATCTCGTTAAGCGTGTCATTATGAAGCAACCGCGAACGCCGACCAGGGCCAGGCCCACCCCTCGCCTAGGTGGTCTCAACCTGCACTGTCGCTCCGCCACAGAGTAACAGTCCGGGGCCGTCGGGAACCCAGGCCCACCTCTACCGGGATGGAGCCACCTGTCCTTTCAGCCCCCTCATCAGAATCACTTGCGGGTACTCATCGAGCTGAACCGACTTTAGTCACCATCTGTATAGTATGTATCTATGTATAGTATTTACCCGTGATCACCTCCCGAGTGATCACGGCCCAATAGTATAGCAAGGCAGACTGACAAGAATGTAGGGCCAATGATGATAAACTAGCATCCTATACTAAGTATTTAGGATATGGCAGGTAAGGTATCAACAGATGTAGCAACAATGTCAGGCTATGCATCAGAAAAGGATTAACGGAAAGCAGTAACATGCTACACTACCCTAACGCAAGCAGTATAGAGGAGAATAGGCGATATCTGGTGATCAGGGGGGGGGCTTTCCTGGTTGCTCTGGCAAGTAGGAGGGGTCGTCAACTCCGTAGTCGAACTGGGTAGCAGCGGCGTCTGTCTCGGGGTCTAGCGAGAGAAGAGGGGGAAGAAACAATAAATACAATGCAAACAAATGCATGACGATGCATGACAAGACAAGGCGTGTTGCTAGGCATGCCCCAACGCGGTAGTAGGTGGTACCGACGAAGGGGGAAAACATCTGGGAAAGTATCCCCGGTGTTTCGTGTTTTCGGTCAGAGGAACCGGAGGGGGAAAGTTGCGAGTTCGATAGGTTAGGGGTGTGTGTCGGACGAACGGGCTGCGCATTCGGATTCGTCTCGTCGTTCTGAGCAACTTTCATGTAGAAAGTATTTTCATCTGAGCTACGGTTTATTTTATATTAATTTTAAAAGATTTAAATCATTTTTAGGATTTATTTAACTATTTAATTTCAACATTATCCAGAATAGTGTTTGCTGACGTCATCATGACGTTAGCAGTCAACAGGGGTTGACTGGGTCAATCTGACATGTGGGTCCAGTGGGACCCACCTGTCATACTCTGTTTAGGTAACTAGGGTTTAGTTAAACTTATTACTGTTCAGTTAGACTAACAGGTTAATTTAGACTAATTAAGTAGGATTAATTAACTTAATTAATTAATTAATTAATTAAATTCATTTTTATTTGATGATTATTATTATTATTTTCTTCTAAAAACGTTCTGGGCGTGGGGCCCATCTGTCATAGGCCCCAGGGCCTTAGCGGGCGCCGGCGTTGGCGGGTTCGGGCGCAATGGGTGCCCAGCACCCGTTCATTCGGGCGCACGCCCAGGGGCGCCGGAGCATAGGAAGGCCGGTGGACACGGCGCCGGCCAGGCGGCCGGGGCGGCAAGGAAGTGGCACAGGCGAGGCCATGGCAACCTGGGGAGGTAGCGGCACGGCGGGTGCGGTGGCTAGCGGAGGCAATAGCAGCCGTGGAGCAAGGGAGCGCAGGATGCGTCCGGTGTGGCGGGAAGCGCGGTCAGGCAGGGTCGGCCATGTGCGGGCGGTAGTGGGAGCGCGCGTCCAGAGCACGGCGGGGTGCAGGGCCGCGAGCGGACGTGGTCTGCGCGCGGCGGTGACAGCGGGGAAAAGGGGAAGGAGGGGGGCTCACAAG
>NC_057795.1:556908984-556934606 GCF_018294505.1 Triticum aestivum | reverse complement strand
TGGGTTAGGGTTTCGGGGATGGGGATATGGGGAGGCCGGTTGGGCCAGGGGGGAGCTGGGCCGGCCTGGTAGGTCGTGGCCCAGTTGGGCCGGTGGCCTGCTGGGCCGGAGCCCCGGGGGGTTTCTTTTCCTTTTTTTGTTTGTTTTTCTCTTTTGTATTTTCTTTCTTTTATTTATTTTCTCTTCTATTTTAATTCAAGTTAAAATATTTATGTCCTCTACACCATAATTATCTATGTAATATTTGGTACAAACCGAACATTTTTATTTTAATGTTTGAAAACTTTTATTGTTTGACTTAAATTCAAAATTTGAATTTGAATATTTCGAACTAACGCGAGTTTATTAACAGAAATCGAGGTGACGTGGCGTCTTTAGTAGAGGGTTACTATAGCTTAATTATCCGGGCGTCACACCGCATCTTTCTAAGCATTTTAATTACTATATGGAATTAGAACTAAGTCAGTAATAATTTTAGCCTCATTTTGAATATGCCATTGTCTTTATTTGTCTCAACAGCGGACAATTAGCACGAAAGATGCAACCAGTGCATTCATGACCAAGTTTTCTTCCTTTATAATTTTTTTTCAAGATTCCTTTTATACTGCTATTTTTTATTGCTTCTGTCTTCATGTACCGTGACTGATACCGGTGAGTTTTTCTGCATCAGGATAGTTATTGTAAGAAATGTGTTTCCATGCACCTGCCTCGACCTTTGGGACTGGTAATTTGTTAAGTTAATAAATCTAGAATCTTCATTTGGTACATGAAAATCCATGCTTAATTAGTAGCCCCACTCTCTTGAGTAACTGCAGATGTTATGCTCTTCCGTTTTTTACTCAGTCAAGTAATGTTTTTATGGTTCATGAAGGTGAGATATTTGAAGCTCTACGCTTGTGTGCACTAAAATGGAGAGCATCTCCTTTTTTTAATGGTGATGCGCTGAGAATGTGGCCAAGGGGATCCTGTGGTGCGGGGTGATGACCGTGGACAGGCTCTGCTGGGGGAATGAGGTGCTCCGGAAGAGGATACAGCCCGGCGTACTGAGGCTGAGGTCAGCCTAGAGATGCACATGCATATCAAAAGGTAGTGCTTTCTTTCTTAGTTTTCACATCAAAATTATGTATTTTCATGATGCAAGCATATATATTCGTTTGTTTGTACGGTTCAGTTTTAATGATTTTTCAGTCAGTTTTGA
This sequence comes from Triticum aestivum, assembly GCF_018294505.1. Classification (NCBI taxonomy): domain Eukaryota; kingdom Viridiplantae; phylum Streptophyta; class Magnoliopsida; order Poales; family Poaceae; genus Triticum; species Triticum aestivum. Next base: position 556,933,408 of record NC_057795.1, on the reverse strand, counting down.
AGATATTTCCCTTGAGATAGTACTTTATTTCTATGGTTTTTCCGATAGTTTATAGCAACATTTGGTATGTCGTATATAATGTCTATGATAATTGATGTGTGATCTTGATTCTTGGATCAAAATGATTCACAAGATGACGAGCGTGGCAATCTCGGCGGGCTCGCTAAAGTCAGGGGAAGGAGAGAAACAATGGGGAAGGGAGCATAACATGGATATGGGGCAGGAGGGGCCGTGGTCGGAGCGGCATTGCGTGGGCATATAGGTTAGTTTGCTATTTCTGGCCCAATTCAATGTTCAAAGCTTTCTATACAGAATGCTCTAATTCTTACTAGACTGCCATTCCTGACATGGCAATGGTTTTAGGGTATTATTTGAGCTGATACTCCATTTTCTTACAAGGTAAATAAGATACAACTGTATCATTCTGAACTTTTGCCTTTCATTTATATTATAGAAATGATGTACATATGTTTTTCTTCTGTGATCTCCTGGGGTCATTAATTATGAAAGAAATCTGAATAATTCTGAAAGAATCCCCTGTGATCATTAATTCTAAAAGAAATCTGAATGATTGCCAGAATGAGGAGGAAAAAGCAATAAAATTCTTACCATTTGGGTCATGGTTTTGGAGGAGGATTGCTGGTGTTGTGCTCACTCGGCGCTCTAATTAATCTTATTTGATCTCTAGGTCTAAATTAAATTTATCTCAATTAGATGTTAAACGAATAATTAAATGTGTTGGCGTTCATCCAAACTACATAGATCCGATTGTATTAGTGTTAGTTCTTTGAAGTCAAGTACTGCTATGGTCGAAGGGAAATCATTTTAAAGTGATGGCCCAAGTGATACAAGACAGAATACAAATTAATCAATTTTAATGTCTACATGTTTTGTTTGCTCTTATGTTCACTTCTGTCGAGTTACAACTTTACCTTGTGAATTTTTTTTACTTCAGAGATGTGGTCCCGTCGATGTTGGCTGTCGAATTTGTGCTGCAGTCCATGCCCACCACGTCCGAGTCTTCGCCCCTTTGTCATCCAACACGAATAGCTGAACAGAGTAGCAGTCGTGATTTGCCAGGTTGGAGAACTGACGCAGCTTGCTGCCACGGAGTGCTTGCCCTTCTTCTGTGCCATAAAGCCCCTCGGTTGAAACTTGCAAATCAAAATTGCCGACCCTGTCAATCTCGCTGGGATGACGTCTAGCTCATTGTGATCCACTCACTGTAAGTACCTTGACCTTTGCTTATTCTGAACCATCTATTTATCTGTTTGGGCTGTAATTTGTAAGTTTGCTTTCTTAGTAAAGAACTAAATAAAGCTTTGATGTCGACGACTATTTTCTTGGATAAGATTATATTCTTTAGATTGTGAGCTGACCTATTTGTGATTTCTATCTCAGCTAACTGCATATCTCATAACTAAAGCCATGAACAAGTGCTTCAGTTATGCTGGTGGCAATACATTGCTTGAGGTGACCTCATGTGCAAGATTATCCCCATGGAGGGAGCTGGCACGGAGACATTTGCTCACATCAGTACTATGTATGCATTATTTTTTTACTTGAAGATTAAAGGATTATAAGAACTGAGACCATTGCATGGAAATCAGCTTAGCACCATAATAATGAGGTGGTGTATCATGCAGTCCGGGCAGGATCACCACTGATTGACATCTATCATTTTTAATCTCCTAAAGCAAGAGTATTTTGGTGAAGGACAATTTATGAAGGCAGGCTTAGCTGTGATTAATAAACCTGAGACTTCTTAGCAACTACTTCCTCTGTAAACTAATATAAGATCATGTAGATGACTTCTTTAGTGTTATAAAAGATCTTATATTAGTTTATAGAGGGAGTACTCAATTATTATGTAACGCTAGATTTTCTCCAAATACACATGTGTTCTGTTTTTCACACTGGTGTACTGTTTTTCTTATTCATCCTTTCAAAAAATTTAGTCTCTAATGATTTGGTATAGCCAACGTGCATACTATCCGGTGTAGGCATCTAATATTTTATTCTTTGTTCCATGATGAGATGATGGATTGTAACAGGGTAGCCATTTCCTTCTCTTTATAACTCTTAGAAGACGAAATGGTTTTGGTTATATGGTTTATATCGATGTTTCATTTGGACCAGGATAAAAAGTACATTCAGAGTGCCCGTTGAACAATCTGAACTTAGATATGAGCACTACTTCTATTAAAATTAAGAGTTGCTGAATATGTCTATCTGAACACTACTTCTATTAAAATTAGAGTACTCTTAAAACTATCTCATTGTGTGATATCGACTGATGTATCTATGATTTGGGTGTCTTTCTTCAGGAGCAGCCTGGTTGGGTGGTGACGTTTCCGAGTGGCCAAGCAAGAGCTTTTTTTGGTCTACACCTATGCAGTGGTGACTTCTGCTACAATGTGCATCAACACGAGAACCATGTTCCTGATCATGGTATGGTGCTTAGCATCATCATTTGCTTCCATTTGGTGTAGTTGAAGGGCTCCAAGAGTTTGTGTTGTCAAATGCTACCTCATTTTGGGATGTCCCTCTAACTGGTCCTCCCATTATCTTGGTTTGCAGGACGCTGTTGTGTCCCTCACCGACTCTCTCCTTGCCATCACCGAGAGGGTTGTGCAGGCCACTACTCGCGCAACTACTTTGCAGTGTGGAGCATGCCATTGAGATAGACCAAAAGAAGAACATCGCCGGCAACAACACCAATGGGGGCCTCCCTGGTTGCCACCACCGCCGCTGCCGTTGTCGCCCTCCCCGCCGCCCCACACCACACTGCCAGATAGGTCTGTGTGCTTTTCCCTTGCCCCCTGCTTATTGCACTCAGGATGTGTTGGTGCCATGCTTTGCCTATATGTGATCTCCTATTCTGTTGTAAAATTCTTTTTGCTTATGATTTCTTACTGTAGTGTGAAATTTTAATTGCTTGGGTTGTTACTGCTATGAAAATATATTGCTATATTTAGGTTTGTTACTTTAGTCTCTCTTCCTCCCTTGTTTTATAATGGTATGAAATTCTATTTTGCTGAAAGATCGAAGAGATTCTTTTTGAACACAATCTGTGTCATGAGGACTGAATTACATGTTGCTATGATATCTTTTAATTTTGATCATCTGTATTTTACAAGAGTTCTAGTGTATATTTATTTTCCATCCTTATCAGAATAAGGATGCACCTTGAATTATATGCAGTTTTCAAGACCATCGTTTGGAATTTTATGCAGTTTCTTTTGATGAAAATATTTAGTTTGTTGTAAAATTCCAATGAATACGATTCTGGATGAGGAAAGAATAATGTGTAGCTATGATGGATGTTCTTATTCCAGTGACTCATCATCCGGAGATAATAGTAAGATGAATTATCAATTATGGCTTTCTTTCAATATATCATACTGAACCTTTATCCTTTGGGCAGCACTTGCATGCAATGGGCTTTGGCGCTCTTGGTCTTTTTAGTTTTTTCTGAACCTTGGGAATATAAACCATATCTTAGTAGGTTGGATATTGATGACACAGGTGGGGTGTGGCAAGCCGCACACAAGACTCATGGGAGAATCCTTGACTCCTCGGAGTTTAGAAATTCCTGGCTGTCGGGTGTTTTTTTTATGCGCATGCTTTTTTATGCGTTCTCGGCCGTCGGATCTGCCTCCTGGATGACCTCGGTCGTAGGATCAAAGTTGAGCATTGTAGATTGAAATAGTGTCAAACAAGGAAGCCACCGCGTGTAATTCTCAAAGCCCATCGAGTTGTGATTTCGTGTGTTGGGTGGTAAGTGGCGTCGTGTAGATGGCTGCAAGACAGATAGGGGTGAGGAACTCGTCTTCTTCTCTTCTTCCTGGTCCACATTTCCCTGATTGAAAAAAAAACATTAGCTGCCACTCCCCATCGTGCAACCGTCACCATGCTTCCGCCCCTCTTCTCAGTTCCTCTTTCGTCGCTGAGCTCGTCGCTGCCACTACTCTCCCCATCGAGCTTTGCCTCTCGCCATCCTTGGGAGGAGAGTGGCGGACGAAGCTATCGTTGCCTTCCCACTAGGTCGCATCAAAGGACCATGATCTTGTGCATAAGTGAGACTCCATTGCCGGGATGTGTGTTAGATGCATCCTTCCGAGTGTCGAGAGGTGCCCCTGTAGCATGCTCCTTCTTGGATGCAGCACCCTGCTGCAACACAAGAGTGAGCGGCGGGTCGAGGTGGTCGTGGCCGTGTTGAACAGTTGAAGAGTGGCGGACGAAGCTATCGTTGCCTCCCCACTAGGTTGCATCAAAGGACCATGATCTCGTGCAGAAGTGAGACTCCATTGCCGGGATGTGTGTTAGATGCATCCTTCCGAGTGTCGAGAGGAGCCCTTGTAGCATGCTCCTTCTTGGATGCAGCACCCTGCTGCAACACAAGAGTGAGCGGCGGGTCGAGGTGGTCGTGGCCGTGTTGAACAGTTGAACTTAATGATGTTACTCTTCTGGTACAGAGTGAAATAAATGGTTCTCATGTTACATGTGTTGAACTTGCCTCGAAGTAATGCATCATGCCGTTTGATCTTCCAACGCTTGACCATATCGTTGGGACCGGCACCCTCGCGCCAAGGCGCGTTGCCGGTCTAGTAGCAGATAGGGGAACAACAAATAGCAGTTCGGGAGAACATCGGCAGTTCTATTTATTATCAATTCATGTATCACCCAAGTAGCAGCACGAACATACACATTGTGCTCAATATATTACGAAAAATGTAATAAGGAATAAATGAGTAGAACCGATTTGCATTCCAATGAGCAATGAACAAATCTCTTAAATAACTTCTCCCGAGAAGAAGATTTTTGTACTCGTGCCTTTGGCTCACGTTCTAACATCTCCAGCGCTATTTGCTTCTCTGCCAACAAAATAATGTAATTATAACAAGAAATTAGCAAGTGTACTTGGTAGTGCTATCACTAAGGCCGCGCTTGGAATGGTTGTATTCCAATACGGGGGTGTTTTGTTTACACTTGTATTTTACTCGCCACTGTACAATTTCCGGCTGGAAACAAAACGACCGTCGAGGTCTGTATTTTTTACACCCGTATCTGAAAACGAAACGACGTTCTAAACAGAGCCTAAAGAATTGATTACCTACATTGAGTGTACAATTTTATGATACATACATAAGGAATGTGGAAAAGATTCCATGTGATATTACAATCCACGTCAACAATATATCTCTGACAAGAACGCATCATATATAATTTCTTTTGAATATTACAAACTTTGGTATTCCCGCCGGGCATTATATCACAGGTCAATCAAGTTCTCCACTGACCTCAAAGCCTCATCTCGCTCATGTCGTTTCCCTTGTAGGCAACAACACCTGCAAAGAAGAAAGCTCTTATTCTGCTTAGGAAATAGGAATGAGAAGATACTTGTGAAAAGGCCAAAAGTAAGATCATATGTTTTCTAGGCTCAAGTACTTTGCATCGAAATTAAGCTACATCACATGGAAATCAACGTGGAAACATGACAGGAAAAACTACAATTTTTATGGTACAGAAATAGTAACATTGCTGCAACAATTTGTTTCTTGGATAAAGGTTAGTTTGCAAGATCTGGAGGTATGTCTAAAAGATTTGGTAAGTAGACATAGCATGTGCTCCAACAACAATCATATGAAACGCGCTGTTTCGATCGTCTGGAGTCGGGGTTAATCAAAATAATCTACTCTTCATTTAGTGGGAAATGTGGCCAGAGGCATCATCCAGTACTCCAGACCTGATCTAACTTGCCCTGTTCCCTGTATCTAATGCGAGCCAATAATTTTTCCTCAATGTGTTATACTGTGTATTTAGGAAAGATATTATCAGGGAAATTATTGGCCTTTGTTCACTCATTGATACAGCAATCGGGTTATGTTTTTCGCGCACTTGAATTGGTGTAAGTCTGTGGAATACATCAACAGACAGTACCATGGGATGAATGATACACATACATATCAATAATTATCATTGGGGATTGTCTAAGAAAGAACGCTTAGTTACATGGATAGTAAAGCATGAAGAGACAGGGCATGGCTGCGCCCATGAAGAAATTACCATGCATGCAATTGTCAGATGAAGAAAAATCCAAACAAGATATGAGAACGAACCTTCCGAATTAGCCTGAACCGATAGACCAGAAGCAAGATGTACACTGCCTGTACAAAATTAAGACTGACAATAAATCAACGGAATTGTTAGACTGAACATGGAATTGTAGGGAAAATTCTGCAGTAAGGTCGAAGATGGAGGGGCTACATTAGCCAATAACCATAATAGCTGCTGAAGGTGTTACTGCCAGAGGAAGAATGGGAACATGAAAGCGTGAGGGATATATACTGGCGAATGAACTCAAGTAGTACATGTACGTTTTTGAAATAGTAACTGCATCCATTAATCGCCACCGGCAAGTTGCGCGCATTAATGAGTAATGAGGAACTGATGCATGGTGGCTTAATTGCGGCGGATCGACTTAAAACGCTAGTCAATGCCTGCAACGCTACTTCTCCCTTCTGCGTCAGCTCTCAATGCGTGCATCGCCTCTCCCCCGCATCGATTGGCAAGTTCCGCACCGCGTCACTCCCTCCGCGTCGGTCTGTCGTACACCCGTACATGTGCTCGATCGGATCCAGGCTCAATTTGTTTGGTGGGCTTCTTGCGAGAGAGAGGGCCCAATTAACTACATGCCTTCAATTTTGTTACGAGAGTAGCTGCCCACTCCTGTAGCGAGAATCAGTGCGCATGAGTTTGATTTGACGGTCGAAAACGCCTAAAACTGGAGATCCGACGGATGAGAATGCTAATGACCTGAGATGGCTGGAAAAGTGCTCAGTGTTAATGTATCTAAATAAATGGCGTGCCTACAAATCAACACCTTATATCCGAACCTTAATCCTAACCAGTAGCCCAATTAAATTGCCCAACTATAACTTATTAAGCTGAACTCTTGAATATGGCATTGTGTTATTCTTGGGAAAATATTTTATCTCATTCATCTAGCGAAAACATGTGGTATCACCATGCGAGAGAAAAAAACTATATGTTACACCTAGGCTACGCCAGAATCATGTGAGAGGCACCCATACTTTTGGAGTCATGCAAGTTGTTGCATTGGTGGACAACGGGGTTCAGGAGCAAATCCCAAAGTTTGACAGTTTATAGATGATAACAGATCACAAGCCGTGTGATCTTGGCATTGCAACGCGGTACCCATCATTCGTACATAGCTCAATGTTTGTTAGATCTTTTAGGAATTATAGTTTATATGAGACAGTGGAGTAAACCAAACATACTTTATACCTATATAACAATCTTTTTTAGTGATCCAACAACTAAAGGATGCCATCGAAAGAGAGTAGTCTTACATCGTCGGCTTCTATCATGGCAAAAGACAGCCTGGTCTACCTTTATTTTATTGTCACAGAGTAATTGAATGCACTTGGTGATACAATAGTGGGTGTAGCCGTCTCTGGAAACGGTTGCAATGGTTCTTTCAACCAGTTTGGTTCGCATGCCAATATTAGATTATGTGGTCAAGCTATGCAATCTTGTTTCCAACCCTTATAGCCATGTTTTGCCGTAAAACTTTTGATAATCAGTAACTTGGAGTTAATTTTATGTTTAAAATGGTTGTGTGCTTCCTATGATACGGAGATACGGGTATCCCCTTTTCAGAAAAAAGGGGATGATACAAGAGTTGGAATGGTCCGAGAACTACTCATCGGCATAATGGTGGCTGAGCTGACATGGCGTATACGATGTATCAAGTGACGAACCAAGGAGAAATGCTGCTTAAATATGAACATGCATAATGCATGCCAGTTCGACATATTGCTCCAAAAAGCAAGTTATACACACAACATCACTACTAGTTACCAAATAAGCATGTAACTGGGCAGATCCTATTTGGCGCTTCAGGCGCCCGTTATTGTCCATTTTGCAAACGTGCGCCTGAAGCGCTCCAAGCTAGGCCGACCCGTTTAGTTATATTTCCATTTTCCTTTTTCTTTCTTTTACTTAAATTTCATGCTTTTATCAAAATCGGTGAAGTTAAAAAAAATGATGAACCTTTCCAACTTTGTAAACTTTTCACAGAATTGATGAACTTTTTTCAAAATCAATGATTTTTACAGAAAGTTTTGCAAAATGGAAGAATTTGTTTTCAAATACGATGAACTGTTTTCAATTTTGATGTTGTTTTTCAAAATCAATGAACATTTTTTTGAAAATCGGTGAACTTTTTTCCTAATCGTTAAACTTTTTTCAACAATGTTGAATTTTTCTAAAATTGATAAATTTTGTTTTTCAAATGCAAGTTTTTTATAGTTGATGAACCTTTTCAAATTTGCTCAATTTTTTTCCAATTTGATGAACCTTTTTCAAATTGATGAACTTTTTTCAAGTTCGCGAATTGTTTTCAAGATCCGTGAACTTTTTGGAATTCACAATTTATTTTCGTTTTTTTGCGTTTTTTCTGACTTTTTCCTTTTTCTTCTCAAATGTGAACATGTGCGCCAAATAGGCATTGGCAAGAAGGGGTAATGTGGCCCAACTGTCTCTTTTGAGCCGAATGGGCTAGTTATGATTTTCTTTATTTCTATTGGGGCAACATTACATACAACTAGTTTTTTAAGATTTTCTCCGATAAATGCTAAACACAAATCCTTTCGAATAAATCCCCTTCAATGAAAGTAAAGAAGAGATGTGATTGATAGTGCAACAAAAGAAAGAAGGGGAGTTGGATATGCTAAGTACGAGGCTAGCACACATGGATTTCTTATAGTCATCTTTACTATTCAAGGGGAGCTAGCGGTCGTCACAAACCTCATGTGCTGCTATCCCTCTGTTCTTAAACCTGTGCCGACATGTGGGCCTGCTCTACCGTTCCTCATGCATAATTTATCTACCTTTTCCCGGCATCTGGCCAACCACTTGAGCAATAATAGTTATAAAATTATAATTTTTTTTACTAACATTTACATATAAAAAGTCAAAATTGCACCTTGAATATGTTATCCATACCTAAAACTCCATGTTCTATGCAATGAAGAAAATAATTGTCATACATATTTCCTCTTGTTGGTTTCACATCATTAGTGTATAATATAGAAATTAGCTTTACCAACTCCTTTTAATATTTAATATGGGGACTTATTTGATTCACATCCTACTATAAAAGCATTATTTATATGTTACCACCCAAAATTTGTTTTCACGTTGCTGGAAGCATAAAACAATAGAGATTGAGAGTTGGATCGATAGAGTAGAATAGAGGCCTAGGAGAAGACAGTGTCTCATGCTGTTCTTCTCAATACACTACTGGAAAAAGGCTTATAGGTGGCCTCAACTTATTGGCAGGCTCCAACAAAAACCCGCCACAATTATTTGAAAAAGTTCCCATGTTAGGTAGAAATTAGCGCTCGCCACTGCACGTCCCGCAGCAGCGGCAGGCAAAATATAAAACTCACTACTTATAAACTCTTCCAAATTTGCTCGCAGGCTAAAAACAACAGTGTCGGGTGCGCCGGTTGGGCCCGCCACTGGAACATCACAAACCAGCGGCAGACATAGTATTTGCCCGTCACTGCAGTATTTCGGCAACCCCTGGATTTTTTTTCAAGTTTACAAATATTTGAAGTGGTGGGTGTTACAAGCCGCGTGCCAAACATAGTGTATGCCCAAAAAATCCTTGAAAAGCTGTTCTAAAATTTAAGCATGGGACTTCTAATGGTGTGTGTTAGTCATATAAAAATTTTGAATTTGAAATGAGTTAGAAAAAAATAAGTTTTTATGTCGCAGGCGCCGGTTTCCGTTCAAAAGTCTTATACTTCGTCGGGTAGTGTTCAATTTGTACATGAGGTGCATCATGTTTTTACCGTAACACTCTCAAATTTTTACCTAACCCTATATGGATGAGATAAAGACACCATGCAAAGTTTCATCCCTTTCAGAACTCTTTTGCACAAAATTTCTTACTGAAGAGTGTTTTTCCCTTTTAGTGGTCGGAAAATTAGGTAATGCTTCGGAAATAGCAAACGAACTCAAATAGTTTCAAATTTGAGAATGAGAATTCCAATGGTGTGTGTACGTCATATAAAAAGTTTGAATTTGAAATGAGTGCAAAAAATGGAGTTGTGTGTGGCAGGCGGCGGTTTTCGTTCAAAAGTATGATACTTTGTCGGAGAGTGTTCAGTCATAAGGTGCATCAAGTTTTTGCTGCAACGCTCTTAAATTTTTTAACACCCTAGCTGGATGAGATGAAGATACACTAGTAGAAAAAGGGTCATTTGTCCCGGTTCGTAAGGCCCATCTGTCCCGGTTGCGGATCTGGGACTAAAGTGTCGTTACTAAAGTCCTAGGCCTTTAGTCCCGGTTCTTATACGAACCGGGACAGATAGGCCTCCACGTGGCCGCTGTGGCGAGCCCAGGCAGGAGGGCCTTTGGTCCCTGTTGGTGGCACCAACCGGGACCAAAAGGCATCCACGCGTCAGCAGCTTGCAGAAGCTGAGGTTTTTGTTTTTTTGAAGGGGGTGGTTTAGGGGTTTTGGAGGTTAATTTAGGTTGTTAGCTAGCTAATAGAGAGAAGTGTCCTCTCTTATCTTCGTGCTTGGTTGATGCTACGTACTATACGTATAGAGAGGCCCTCAACACGCTAGCTAGTAAGCAAATGAAGGAAACCATTAAGTACAGAAGTTCGTCATGAACATATGCATACCGAGAGAAGTGATATCGACCTCTCCTTCTCCGAGAAATTGGGCGAACAACAAGTTTTCATATATCTATTCGACGCTACTGGCTACATATATACAGTATTAAGATCTCTTACAATATAATCCCCTAATTATATATGAACTCGGCTGCAACATGGTATTCTCCGTCTTTATTGATGACGTGGTCAAGAAAGAATCCCGCCAATTCCTCTTGAATTGCTTTGATGCGATCTTGTGGTAGGAGTTCATTCTGCATCTGCCACATCTAATTTGAAGAAGGGGCTGGTTGATACATATATATGAATGAAACTCAACAGAAATGATGGTGCAATAAAATGAAATTGTGAATATTATTGCTTATGCACCTCATATTGGCTTTTAGAGTAGCCCCGCTTTTTTTTGCAAGTCGCGTTGTAGATGAACTCGCACATGTAGTATCCACAGTAATCATTCCCTTTTTCCTGCCACAAGCACTTTACGAGAAATAGAGGTCAATCAAACTGATAATGAAAGCATTATAAATGGCATTGATGAAAGTAGCTAGAATCAACAGGAGATGCGCGGAACTAGCTAGCTAGTAGTACTTACTTTCGGGTATGTAAATCGCAGCTCCCTCGGCAGCCCTTGAGATTGTGCGGTGAATACTTTCCAAACCCTGCGAGACAAAGAAAATAATTACTTGATATCAGGAAAAAATGAACAAAAAGTTACCGATATGGTGCGATAATGATCGGTTGAACTTACTTGTTGAGAATTTTAGTCATGTCCGCATAGGTCTCGGGATCTTTTCGTCTCGAGTCTAAGAAGATTGCTAGTCCCTGCTCAAGCTTAATCTCCAGGAGAATATAGTGGTACCTGCACACGCATGCATAACTCATCAATTACATTACTATAACCTCGAGTAATAAGGGAAAGCGAATATGCACAAGACAATAACACTCACTTGCATTCGTAAGGAAAGAGTATTATATCTTTGTTTTGATTTTTACCAACGATTTGAGCAAGTTGGCCTCGGTTTCTTTGGCTTGATGTTTAACTGAATATTCATCTATGAGATTTGTGTTAATGAACCCAATATCATACATTTCTTCTTTTCTGCATTCGGCGATCTTCAATCTGCACAATATAGTGAGGGTAAATATAAATACATGCAATGAAGGAGCTGAGCTATATATAGAGAGTTAATGACAGAAGTAGTACTTACAGACAGTAGCAAGTGACCGTTAATTTATCGATGGGCTTTTGATTGAAAAAGGCGAAAAACTCCGCAAATGGAACATACAACAGATCAATTCCAATGAGGTCGTGCTCCTCTTTAACTCTCAGCGTCAAAGTATTCGTCCCCCCAGACTCTCTGCAGGTTTTGATGTACCAATCATGGAATCTTCACATCATCATTGTTAGAGATCTTTCATCTTTGACGAGAGGCTTCCCGTAATGGTATTTGTGTTCGTGCACCTCCAAGAAATCATAATGTACATCGTCAGGCAGATAATCTTCAAGATTGGTATAACCGGGCACCATCCTCTGATCATTAGTGACGATATCGCTAGACACCTTGAGTGGGGGGGAACGATTGGTTCGCTTGTTCGCCGAGCTGGGCAATTTTTTTCCCAGCTCGTCGTTCTACTAACCTTCGATGACTGAGAGTACTTCCCGACCGCTCTGCTTCCTTATATACCTTTTCAGTAATGCGCTCATAGTTGTTTTTCGGTAGAGATGGTGGTGGTTTCTTCAGGGCATCGATAGTGCGCTTTACTTTCACCGGATCCATCTTCTTCTCCGGAGGTGGATGTTTCTTTACTTTCACCGCTTCAAAGAAGTTTTTCACTTCGGCTTGCACGATCTCCGCAGTTTCCTCCACGGTCCTCTCATATGGTAACTTCTCTTGAGGCTTGAGAGATGGACCAAATATGTATTGCCTCTCGCCTCTAGCTGTACTGCTGACGCCGGAGCAGACGGAGCGGCTGTGACTGTCTTCTTTCGTGCTTGCTTACAAGGCGGAGGAGAAGGACTACGACGCGCCAGAGCAGCCGGAGCGGCAACGGGTATCTTCCGCCCTTGCTGGCGAGGTGGAGAAGGATGAGGCTGGCTCCTCGAGCGCGCCGGCGCAGGCGGAGAAGGAGGCGGAGTGCCGCCATGTGTCGCAGAAGGAGGCTGAGTGCCCTGATCACTCGCCGGAGGAGGAGGCAGAGGAGGAGGCAGAGTGCCCTGACTCGCCGGAGGAGAAGGAGGAGGAGGAGGCGTCCAGTTCGGAAGGGTTATGAACTCCTTCCGCCATAGGCATGGAGTCTTCAGAGAAGAACCCAGCTGAGTCTCCCGTTCACCCGTAGGGTGGTCAAGCTCGAGGTCCTCAAATCCGTCCGTTATTTCATCCACCATCACCCTAGCATATCCTTCTAGAATCGGCTGGCAGTGAAAAGTTGCGCCAGGTTCACGAGGTGCAACAGAGCCAACAACCACCTTGACTTTCAATTTCAGCCATTGCGTCATAAGGTGGCAATGTTGAGACTCCGTGATAGCATCCATGGGGTAGCTAGCAGGAGTCGTGAAGACAGGCTCCTGAAGTAGCTCGGTGGAAGTCACACTGCTTCTCCACTGAGATGGCGGGGTAGCTTCGGCATGTTGCTTGCTGCGAGCTGCGTCTCGTTCCTCTAGCGCTTGTACCCTTTCGTGCATCGCCTGTATTTGGGTCAACTCCACTTTCCTCTTCCTCCCCCGGTCTTTGTAACCGCCTGCCTCGGGAAACCCAGTCTTCCACGAAATGAAGCCTAGCGTGCCTCGTGTCTGTCCGGGGTGCTCAGGATTCCCGAGGGCCTGTGTGAGCTCGTCGTTCTCTCTGTCCGGAACGAACGTCCCTCGTTGTGCTTTTCTGATAAACTCCTGAAGCCTCGTGATGGGTGTTTTCAGCTGCTCGTCCATCCAAACGCACTTCCCTGTTTCAGGGTCGAATGTTCCCCCAACCTCGAAGAACCAAGTCCTTGAACGGTACGGCTAGCACAATGTCTCTGGTTCGATCCCTTTATCCTGCAGGTCATTCTCAGCCTTGTCCCACAATGGTCGGGCTTTCAGGTAGCCACCTGACCCCGTGCGATGGTGATGCTTCTTCTTTGCAACATTTATCTTGTTTGTCGCTGACATCTTCTTGGCCTTCTCAGAATTTTTTTGGGCGACAAATGCGTCCCAGTAATCTTTGATCTTCTCAAATGGGCCGATGAATTCTGGAGTCTTGTCATGGTCGACAAACGTTGATTTCAGCTCATTCTTCCACCTCCTGAATAGCTTAGCCATCTTCTTAAGAGCATGATCCTTGATCAATGGCTCTTTAACTGGCTTCTCCGGATCCTCCTCTGGCGGTAGGGTGAAATTTGCCTTCAGCACGGTCCAAAGGTCAGCTTTCTGCCTATCGTCGACAAAAGACACCCCAGAGTCTTCGTCCTTAGGCTTAAACCATTGCTCGATGCTGATCATGATCGTGTCCCTTGATACGTCCATTTTGCATCATGCTTTTACATCGATATTTATTGCATTATGGGCTTTCATTACACATTATATCTCAATACTTATGGCCATTCTCTCTTATTTTACAAGGTTTACCATGAAGAGGGGGAATGCCGACAGCTGGAATTCTGGCTAGAAAAGGAGCAAACGTTGGAAACCTATTCTACACAACTCCAAAAGTTATAAGACTCCATGAAACAACTTTTTGGAATTACTAAGAATTTCTGAGCGAAAGAAATACACCAGGGGGCCACACCCTGTCCAGGAGACAGGGGGCGCCCCCCCTATAGGGCACGCCCCCTATCTCCTGGGCCCCCTGGTGGGCCTCCGGTGTCCATCTTCTGCTATATCATCGCTTTTACCCTAGAAAAAATCATGGGCAAGCTTACGGGTCAAAACTCCGCTGCCACGAGGCGGAACCTTGGCGGAACCAATCTAGGGCTCTGGCGGAGCTGTTCTGCCGGGGACACTTCCCTCCGGGAGGGGGAAATCAACACCAACGTCATCACCAATGATCCTCTCATCGGGAGGGAGTCAATCTCCATCAACATCTTCACCAGCACCATCTCCTCTCAAACTCTAGTTCATCTCTTGTATCCAATCTTGTATCCAAAACCACAAATTGGTACCTATGGGTTGCTAGTAGTGTTGATTACTTCTTGTAGTTGATACTTATTGGTTTACTTGGTGGAAGATCATATGTTCAGATCCTTAATGCATATTATTACACCTCTGATTATGAACATGAATATGCTTTGCGAGTAGTTACTTTTGTTCCTGAGGACATGGGTGAAGTCTTGCTATTAGTAGTCATGTGAATTTGGTATTCGTTCGATATTTTGATGAGATGTATGTTGTCTTCTCCTCTAGTGGTGTCATGTTAACGTCGACTACATGACACTTCACCATTATTGGGCCTAGAGGAGGGCATAGGGAAGTAATAAGTAGATGATGGGTTGCTAGAGTGACAGAAGCTTAAACCCTAGTTTATGCGTTGCTTCGCTAGGGGCTGATTTGGATCCACATGTTTCATGCTATGGTTAGGTTTACCTTAATACTTTTGTTGTACTTGCAGATGCTTGCAATAGGGGTTAATCATAAGTGGGTTTCTTGTCCAAGTAAGGGCAGTACCCAAGCACAGGTCCACCCACATATCAAATTATCAAAGTACCGAACGCGAATCATATGAGTAGTTGCACCTATTACAGTCGAAGAAAAGACTATTACCTATAGTGATCATATTGTTCCTACTGCTTATGTTGAAAAACCTCCTTTTCCTGTTAGGATAAAGGATCATGCTAAAGCTTCGACTGTTGTTCGTAAGAGTAATACTAGGACTTATACACCTCCTGAGCAAATTAATGTTGAACCTAGTATTGCTATGGTTAAAGATCTCTTGGATGAGGACTTAGATGGGCATGTTATTTCTTTCTTGGGCGAGACTGCTAATATTGCTAGATCTGATACTAAGACACGTAGACCTGTCGTAGGCATGCCTGTTATTTCTGTTAAAATAGGAGATCATTGTTATCATGGCTTATGTGATATGGGTGCTAGTGCTAGTGCGATACCTTATGATCTTTATAAAGAAATTATGCACGACATTGCACCCGTTGAATTAGAAGACATTGATGTTACTATTAAGCTTGCTAATAGGGATACCATTAAACCTATTGGGATTGTTAGAGATGTTGAAGTTTTGTGTCGGAAGGTTAAATACCCTACTGATTTCCTTGTTCTTGGTTCCCCACAAGATGATTTTTGTCCCATTATTTTTGGTAGACCCTTCTTGAATACTGCTAGTGCTAAGATTAATTGTGAAAAGAATATTGCCACTGTTGGCATAGATGGTATGTCTCATGAGTTTAATTTCGCTAAGTTTAGTAGACAACCTCGTGAAAGGGAACCACCTAGCAAGGATGAAATTATTGGTCTTGTTTCCATTGCTGTTCCTCCAACTGATCTGTTAGAACAATATTTGCTAGACCATGAAAACGATATGTTTATGAAGGAAAGGGAAGAAATAGATGAAACGTTCCTTAAACAAGAACCTGTGCTGAAACATAACCTTCCCGTTGAAATTCTTGGGGATCCCCCTCCACCCAAGGGTGATCCCGTGTTTGAACTCAAACCGTTACCTGATAATCTTAAGTATGCTTATCTTGATGAAAAAGAAATATATCCTGTTATTATTAGTGCTAACCTTTCAGAGAAAGAAGAAGAAAGATTATTGAAAACTCTGAAGAGGCACCGAGAAGCTATTGGATATACTCTGGATGATCTTAAGGGCATTAGTCCCACATTATGTCAACACAAGATTTCAGTGGAGAAAGATGCCAAACCAGTTAGAGATCCTCAAAGACGATTAAATCCCAAGATGAAGGAAGTGGTAAGAAAGGAGATACTAAAGCTCCTTGAGGCAGGTATAATTTATCCCGTTGCTGATAGTGAATGGGTAAGCCCTGTCCATTGTGTCCCTAAAAAGGGAGGTATTACCGTTGTTCCTAATGATAAAGATGAATTGATCCTGCAAAGAATTATTACAGATTATAGGATGGTAATTGATTTCCGTAAGTTAAATAAAGCTACCAAGAAAGATCATTACCCTTTACCTTTTATTGATCAAATGCTAGAAAGGCTATCCAAACACACACATTTTTGCTTTCTAGATGGTTATTATGGTTTCTCTCAGATACCTATGTCAGCGAAGGATCAATCTAAAACTACTTTTACTTGCCCTTTTGGTACTTTTGCTTATAAACGTATGCCTTTTGGTTTATGTAATGCACCTGCTAACTTTCAAAGATGCATGATGGCTATATTCTCTGATTTTTGTGAAAAGATTTGCGAGGTATTCATGGATGACTTCTCCGTCTATGGATCATCTTTTGATGATTGTTTGAGTAACCTTGATCGAGTTTTGCAGAGATGCAAAGACACTAGTCTCGTCCTGAATTGGGAAAAGTGTCACTTTATGGTTAATGAAGGTATTGTCTTGGGGCACAAGATCTCTGAGAGAGGTATTGAAGTTCATAAAGCCAAAGTTGATGCTATTGAAAAGATGCCATGTCCCAAGGACATAAAAGGTATAAGAAGTTTCCTAGGTCATGCCGGTTTTTATAGGAGGTTCATTAAGGACTTTTCTAAAATCTCTAGGCCTCTGACTAATTTATTGCAAAAAGATATTCCTTTTGTCTTTGATGATGATTGTGTAGAAGCGTTTGAAGTGCTTAAGAAATCTTTGATCACTGCACCTATTGTTCAGCCACCTGATTGGAATTTACCTTTTGAAATTATGTGCGATGCTAGT
Organism: Triticum aestivum; assembly: GCF_018294505.1. Lineage (NCBI taxonomy): Eukaryota > Viridiplantae > Streptophyta > Magnoliopsida > Poales > Poaceae > Triticum > Triticum aestivum. The sequence continues at coordinate 556,915,876 of NC_057795.1, read as the reverse complement.
GATTATGCTGTAGGTGCTGTTTTAGGGCAAAGAGTTGATAAGAAATTGAATGTTATCCAGTATGCTAGTAAGACTCTTGATACTGCCTAGAGAAATTATGCTACTACCAAAAAAGAGTTCTTAGCAATTGTGTTTGCATGTGATAAGTTCAGACCTTATATTGTTGATTCCAAAGTTAGTATTCACACAGATCATGCTGCTATTAAATATCTTATGGAAAAGAAAGATGCTAAGCCTAGACTCATTAGATGGGTTCTCTTGCTTCAAGCATTTGACTTGCATATTATTGATAGAAAGGAGCTGAGAACCGCGTTGCAGATAACTTGTCTAGGTTAGACAATGTTCTTGATGACCCACTGCCTATTAATGATAGCTTTCCTAATGAACAATTAGCGGTTGTCAATGCTTCTCGTACTGCTCCTTGGTTTGCTGATTATGCTAATTATATTGTTGCTAAATATTTACCGCCTAGTTTCACATACTAGCAAAAGAAAAAGTTCTTTTATGATTTAAGACATTACTTCTGGGATGATCCACACCTTTATAAAGGAGTAGATGGTGTTATTAGACGTTGTGTGCCTGAGCATGAACAGGAACATATTCTACGTAAGTGTCACTCTGAATCTTATGGAGGACACCATGCTGGAGATAGAACTGCACACAAGGTACTACAATCTGGTTTTTATTGGCCTACTCTCTTCATAGATTCTCATAAGTTTGTCTTATCTTGTGATGAATGTCAAAGAATAGGTAACATTAGTAGGCGTCAAGAAATGCCTATGAATTATTCTCTTGTTATTGAACCATTTGATGTTTGGGGCTTTGATTATATGGGACCTTTTCCTGCCTCTAATGGTTATACACATATTTTAGTTGCTGTTGATTACGTTACTAAGTGGGTAGAAGCTATTCCAACTAGTAGTGCTGATCATAACACTTCTATTAAAATGCTTAAAGAAGTTATTTTTCCGAGGTTTGGAGTCCCTAGATATCTTATGACTGATGGTGGTTCACATTTTATTCATGGTGCTTTCCGTAAGATGCTTGCTAAGTATGATGTCAATCATAGAATAGCATCTCCTTATCATCCGCAGTCTAGTGGTCAAGTAGAGTTGAGCAATAGAGAGCTCAAATTAATTTTGCAAAAGACTATGAATAGATCTAGAAAGAATTGGTCCAAAAAACTTGATGATGCATTATGGGCCTATAGAACTGCATACAAAAATCCTATGGATATGTCTCCCTATAAGATGGTTTATGGAAAAGCGTGTCATTTGCCTCTTGAACTTGAACATAAAGCATATTGGGCTATTAAAGAGCTCAATTATGACTTCAAGCTTGCCGGTGAGAAGAGGTTGTTTGATATTAGCTCACTTGATGAATGGAGAACCCAAGCTTATGAGAATGCCAAGCTATTCAAAGAAAAAGTCAAGCGCTGGCATGATAAAAGGATACAAAAGAGTGAGTTTAACGTAGGTGATTATGTGTTATTATTCAACTCTCGCTTAAGATTTTTTGCAGGAAAGTTTCTCTCTAAATGGGAAGGCCCCTACGTTATCGAGGAGGTATATCGTTCTGGTGCCATAAAGATCAACAACTTCGAAGGCACAAGTCCGAGGGTGGTAAACGGTCAAAGAATTAAACATTATATTTCAGGTAATCCTATTAATTTTGAAACTAATATTATTGAAACCGTAACCCCGGAGGAATACATAAGGGACACTTTCCAAAATGTTCCAGACTCTGAAAAGGAATAGGTATGTGGTACGGTAAGTAAACCGACTCCAAAACAACTCCAATGGCAATTTTTATCTGTTTTGGATTATTTTAGAATTTTAGGAAGAAAGAAGTAGTCCGAAAGGGACACGAGGCCCCCACGAGAGTGGAGGGCGCCCCCCCTTACTGGGCGCGCCCCCTGTCTCGTGGGCATCTCGTGTGCCTCCCGGACTCCTTTTCTTGCATATTACGTATTTTGGTCGGTAAAAATTCATTATATATATATACTCCCGAAGGTTTTGACCACCGTATCACGCAAATATCCTCTGTTTTTGTTTCGAGCTATTTCCTGTTGCAGATCAAGAGCAAGATCTCTTCTCAGGAATCAGTCAGAGAGAGTCGGATGTCTCATCCAGCACCGGTACCAGGAGCAAATAGCCATGTGCATCACTTTGGACCATCAACGGAGGAGGAGATGGAGGCCGATTTGAAAAGGATAGATGCCATGGAGGAAGATCAAGAAGTTACTTCTCGTCCTCAGGAAGAATTCATGATGGGGGAACTACCTCGCTTGGCTATTCCAACTTCGGTGACCTCTTCCAACTTTAGATTTCTCTCTTATGAAAATATGAAAAAGAGTTTCACTTGTTCTCTAGAAGCTATGCATCATCCTTGGGTAAAGGGAGCTTTGGCCGTAATGGGCAAGCTCCGTACAGAAATTATGGACCTCAAACGACAAGTCAATACGCTCGAGGAGGAGAACCGTATCCTTAAGGGCATCATCGCTAAGAAGATCATAACGCCAACCATGAAGAAGGAGACATAATCACATGGGTATGGGCACTCCCCTTGGCAACTGCCAAGCTTGGGGGAGGTGCCCCGGTATCGTATCACCATCACACTCCTGTCTTTACCTCTTTATTTAGTTCGATCCTTTTAGTAGCATCTTGATCTAGTAGATTGAAGTTTTGATATCAAGTAGTTTTGAATTTTGCTTAGTGCTCTCTTTTTGTAATCGAGTCTGTGAGTTATCTGTAATAAAGATTAGTTCCGAGTCAAGGGCTTTTGCTTTGTTGCTATGATATTGAGAAAAATAAAAAGAATAAAAGAGTTCATATTGATCTTATGGATAGTAATAACTTCACACATAGAAAGTATGAGGCATAAAGGTTGTTGAGAGTTAATAAACGTAGTTTTGGTCATCGTTGCAATCAATAGGAAGTAATAAGGGAAGAGAGGTTCACATATAAATAGACTATCTTGGACATCTTTTATGATTGTGAGCACTCATTAAGTATGACATGCTAAAAGAGTTGACGATGGACAAGGAAGACAACGTAATGGTTTATGTTTTCTCACATCTTAGTTAAAGTATGTTGTCATTGACCTTCCGAACATGTTGAGCTTGCCTCCCCCCTCATGCTAGCCAAATTCCCAGCACCAAGTAGAGATACTACTTGTGCTTCCAAATACCCTTAAACCCAGTTTTGCCATGAGAGTCCACCATATCTACCTATGGATTGAGTAAGATCCTTCAAGTAAGTTGTCATCGGTGCAAGCAATAAAAATTGCTCCTTAAATATGCATGACTTATTAGTGCGGAGAAAATAAGCTTTATACGATCTTGTTATGGAAGCAATAAAAGCGACGGACTGCATAATAAAGGTCCATACACAAGTGACATATAAAGTGACGTTCTTTCGTACTAAGATTTTGTGTATCCAACCCTAAAAGTGCATGACAACCTCTGCTTCCCTCTGTGAATGGCCTATCTTTTACTTCATGTTCTTACTTTATGCTTTTATTTTGTGCTTGAGTCAAGGTGATCTTCACCTTTCCCTCTTTCATTTTATCCTTTGGCAAGCTCCTCGTGTTTGAAAGATCGTGATATACATATCCAATTGGATGTTTGTTAGCATGGGCTATTATTGTTGACATCACCTAAAGGTGAATACATTGGGAGGCAACACAATAAGCCCCAATCTTTCTTACTGTCCGTCTGAAACTCCATAACCACAAGTATTGCGTGAGTGTCAGCAATTATAGAAGACTACATGATAGTTGAGTATGTGGACTTGCTGCAAAGCTCTATTGTTCACTCTTTCTGATGTTATGATAAATTGCGATTGCTTCAATGACTGAGATTATAGTTTGTTAGTTTTTAATGAAGTTTGTGAACCATACTTGATATTGTGAATTGATTGTTACTTGAGCATAAGAAATTATATAATGGAATCTATACATGTTGCTATTATAAGAAAGATCATGATGCCCTCATGTCCGTATTTTATTTTTATCGACACCTCTATCTCTAAACATGTGGACATATTTTCCGATTTCGGCTTCCACTTGAGGACAAGCGAGGTCTAAGCTTGGGGGAGTTGATATGTCCATTTTGCATCATGCTTTTATATCAATATTTATTGCATTATGGGCTGTTATTACACATTATATCTCAATAATTATGGCCATGCTCTCTTATTTTACAAGGTTTACCATGAAGAGGGGGAATGCCGGCAGCTGGAATTCTGGCTGGAAAAGGAGCAAACGTTGGAAACCTATTCTGCAAAACTCCAAAAGTCCTAAAACTCCACGAAACAACCTTTTGGAATTAATAAGAATTTCTGAGCAAAAGAAATACACCAGGGGGCCCACACCCTGTCCCGGAGACAGGGGGCGCCCCCCCCTATAGGGCGCGCCCCCTATCTCCTGGGCCCCCTGGTGGGCCTCCGATGTCCATCTTCTGCTATATCATCGCTTTTACCCTGGAAAAAATCGTGGGCAAGCTTACGGGATGAAACTCCGCTGCCATGAGGCGGAACCTTGGCGGAACCAATCTAGGGCTCTGGTGGAGCTGTTCTGCCGGGGACACATCCCTTTGGGAGGGGGAAATCATCACCAACGTCATCACCAACGATCCTCTCATCGGGAGGGGGTCAATCTCCATCAACATCTTCACCAGCACCATCTCCTCTCAAACCCTAGTTCATCTCTTGTATCCAATCTTGTATCCAAAACCACAAATTGGTACCTGTGGGTTGCTAGTAGTGTTGATTACTTCTTGTAGTTGATACTTATTGGTTTACTTGGTGGAAGATCATATGTTCAGATCCTTAATGCATATTATTACACCTCTGATTATGAACATGAATATGCTTTGGGAGTAGTTACTTTTGTTCCTGAGGACATGGGTGAAGTCTTGCTATTAGTTGTCATGTGAATTTGGTATTCGTTCGATATTTTGATGAGATGTATGTTGTCTTCTCCTCTAGTGGTGTCATGTGAACGTCGACTACATGACACTTCACCATTATTGGGCCTAGAGGAGGGCATTGGGAAGTAATAAGTAGATGATGGGTTGCTAGAGTGATAGAAGCTTAAACCCTAGTTTATGTGTTGCTTCGTTAGGGGCTGATTTGGATCCACATGTTTCATGCTATGGTTAGGTTTACCTTAATACTTTTGTTGTACTTGTAGATGCTTGCAATAGGGGTTAATCATAAGTGGGTTGCTTGTCCAAGTAAGGGCAGTACCCAAGCACCGGTCCACCCACATATCAAATTATCAAAGTACCGAACGCGAATCATATGAGCATGATGAAAACTAGCTTGACGATAATTCCCATGTATCCTCGGGAGCTCCTTTCTCATTATTAGAAATTTTCCAGGCTTATCCTTTGCTATGTAAAGGATTGGGCCACCTTGCTGCACTTTATTTACTTTGTTTACTTGTTACTCATTACTATTTATCTTATCACAAAACTATCTATCACCTACAATTTCAGTGCTTGCACAAAACCTTACTGAAAACCGCTTATCATTTCTTTCTGCTCCTCGTTGGGTTCGACACTCTTACTTATCGAAAGGACTATGATAGATCCCCTACACTTGTGGGTCATCATCCCTAACAAGAACCCCACACTGAGCAGAAAATGCTTGCTTGGTCCGGAGGGGTTCAATCGGTTGGCCATCGCGATCGATTTCGGTGATTGTGTACCTTTCATCCGAGCGCAACTTTCTCTGCGGGCCTCGTCTCGTTAACGAAGTTTTGCTCGATCCAGAGGGCTAGAAAAGAAGAAAGAAGAGAGTTAATATGTGTACATACCAAAAACAATTAATGCATCAATTAGCTATAGTCAGTACATGCTTAATTAATATATATACCTGGACGGACTCCGTTCCGTCACCGGAGCCGTCATCACGGTGTCCTTCTTCCACCGGCATTCGATCACCGGAGCCATCATAATCATGTCCTTCCTCCTCCATTGTTGGATCACCATAGCCTGCTTCTTCACCCTGTCCTTCCAGACCATCGGTTTCAACGACACGACGACATCACTTCCGGCTGCGATTATGTCCCCAACACCGCTTCTGTTGCTTCGTCTCGAGGGTGCTCCATAGTTTCTGCAAATATTTACAACATGGAAGTTATTATTCAAACATGACAGTTGGATATATTTACAACATGGCAACAACGCTTCAAGGGTTTGGGGTGGCCTCGATGACAACGCTCTTTTAACTTGGTAATTTGGGTGGCCTCGAGAGAGTTTGTCGGGTAGGGGCGCGGCGGGAGGGGGTAGGAGACCGACATCGTTTTTTTTCTAGGGTTTGGGTGTCCTCAAGAGTTTTGGTCGAGCGAGAGGGCCGGGGGGTGCTCCCGTGGTATAAGTTATCGCGGTCGAGAGGGGGTATATATATCAACCGCCCCTCATGTCGAAGTTATCGGGGAGGGGGTTATTTCGACAACGACGACATACATACATGGGAAGGGGGTATATCGACCCCCCCTCATGTTGAAGTTATCGGGAGGGGGTATATCGACAATGACATACCCGATAAAAAATAAGAAGATGAAGAAGAAATAAAAATAGGAGAAGAAGAAAGGAATAGAGGAGAACATCAAAGAAAAAAAAGAAGAAAAAACAAAAGGAGAAGAAGAAAGGAATACAGGAGAAGAAGAAAAAAATAGAAAAATAAGAAGAGGAAGAAAGAAGAAGAGGAGAAGAAGAAAGGAATAGAGGAGAAGAAGAAAAAATAGAAAAAATAGAATTTTTCTATTTTTTCTTCTTCTCCTCTATTCCTTTCTTCTTCTCCTCTTCTTTTTCTTCTTTTTTCCTCTTCTTATTTATTTCTCCTCTTCTTCCTCTCCTCTTCTTCTTTCTTCCTCTTCTTATTTT
>NC_057795.1:556906104-556908722 GCF_018294505.1 Triticum aestivum | reverse complement strand
CTCCCGTGGTTTGAAATCGGTCTATGCATGATAGAAAATTCTTGAAAAATACATCTATGATCCCTCGACGTCCCCGCCTCTCTCATGAACAAAAAAAATATATGAATAAAAACAACATCATGTTCTATGAACAGAAAAACATCCACATCCATGCATACAACATATATGTGATCATCTATGAAAAAAACATCATATTCTATAAAAAAATCATCATATATATATATATGAACAAAAACAATTATGATAACAAGCATATATATCATCATATATATGAAAAAAGAATATATATGAAAAAAACAAGCATATATATGAAAAAAATGCTAGGGAGGGCGCTGGCCGGACCAAGGTGAGGAGGAGCACGGGGTCAGCGGCGAGGACGGCGACAGGGCAGTGGGCACGCGCTCGGGGTAGGGGGCCACAGCGATGAAGAGCGGGGCAGGGCGACGGCGACGACGGGGGCAGGCCGGGGCAGTGCACGTCGAGGCAGGGGCGCAGGTGATGACGAGGGCGTGGGCGACGGTGAGGGCACGGGCGACGGCGACGGCGGGGGCGGCGGGCGGCGTACGGGCAGCCTAGCAGCGTCGATGTTGTCGGCGTCGTCGAGGCGGCAACTGTGAGATGAGAGTGAAAATTTCCTAAGTATGAACTTATATAGCAAAGCCTTTAGTCCTGGTTGGTGCCACGAACCGGGACTAAAGGTGGGCATTAGTCCCGGTTGGTGCCACCAACCGGGACCAAACGTCTCTTTTCAGCAGCCGAAAGGGCGGGAAGCAAAGGCCTTGGGTTGGTGGCCCCAACCGGGACGAAATGTGGGGGGGCATTGGTTCCGGTTGGTGCCACGAACTGGTACCAATGCGCCCCTTTAGTTCCAGTTGGTGGCACCAACCGGGACCAAAGGCCTTGTGCTGCCCACGTCGCGGCCAAAAGTTTAGTCCCACCTTGCTAGTTGAGAGAGCTCGAGAGTGGTTCATAAGCGCTGCTGCGCCAACCCTCTCGAGCTCTTCTCAACTGCAGGCTTTCGGGCCTAATTCGCAATGATGTGCCTATGGGCCTACTGGGCCTTCTGCGGGCCTGAATCCTGGCCCATGGTTGGGTTTCTAGTCATATTTAGACCATGGTGGCCCAGTAGGTGGCACTTTTTTTCTTTGTTGCTTTTTTTTTCTACTTACAACAAAATACTTACTGTTGCTATTTTTATTTATTTTACTTTATTAAAGTTTATTTTGTTTCTACTTAATTATTTTATTAAATTTTATTTTATTTTATTTTATTTTATTTCTACTTATTTATTTTATTAAAGTTTATTTTATTTTGTTTCTACTTATTTATTTTATTTTATTTTCTTTCTACTTATTTATTAAAGGTTATTTTGTTTCTTACTGCTTTTCATGTTTTGAACAGAAAATACTTTGATAATTTTAGTTGCATAATTTTTTCATAATTTTAGTTTAAAAAACACTAGCGGTTTATAAAAGCTTTTTAGTTGATTCCTTTAGTACCGGTTCTAAAGCTGTTACAAAGACATTTCATTTAGTACCTGTTCATTTAGCACCTTTAGTACCGGTTCGTGGCATTCCAAATGAACTCTGAAAAGGTTGAAAGTTGGCATGGTATCATCATTTCATCCACATAGCATGTGCAAGAAAGTAGAGAGGGTTACGGCAAAAACTGGATGCACTTCATGTATAAAACGGACAATCTCTTTCGAAGTATCAGAGTTTCATACGGAAACTCGTCTGTTACAAAGGGATTTAATTTTATTGAACTTATTAGAACTCCAGTTTTTTTTGTGCTCAAAATGTACCATTCTAAGCCACATCATCAATTTTCAACCCTTTCTGACTTCATTTGTTATTTTTCATGCATTTACTGATTGTTTTGAGCTATAAGACCTTGAAATTGAAAAGCATTCCAGATAAACTCTAAAAAGGTTGAAAGTTGGCATGGTATCATCATTTCATCCACATAGCATGTGCAAGAAACTAGAGAGGGTTACGGCAAAAACAGGATGCACTTTGTGTGCAAAACGGACAATCTCTTTCGAGGTATTAGGCTTTCATACGGAAACTCGTCTGTTTCAAAGGGATTTCATTTTTTTGAACTTATTTGAACTCCAGACTTTTTCTTTGTTCAGAATGCACCATTCGAAGCCACATCATCAATTTTCAACCCTTTCTGACTTCATTTGTTATTTTTCATGCAATTACTGATTGTTTTGAGCTATAACATCCTGACATTGAAAAGCATTCCAGATGAACTCTGAAAAGGTTGAAAGTTGGCATGGTATCAACATTTCAACCACATAGCATGTGCAAGAAAGTAGAGAGGGTTACGACAAAAACTGGATGCACTTCGTGTACAAAATGGAGAATCTATTTCGAAGTATCAGGGTTTCATACGGAAACTCGTCTGTTACAAAGGGATTTCATTTTTCTGAACTTATTTCAACTCCAGACTTTTTCTGTGTTCAAAGTGCACCATTCGAAGCCACATCATCAATTTTCAACCCTTTCTGACTTCATTTGTTATTTTTCATCCATTTACTGATTGTTTTGAGCTATAAGACCCTGAAAGTGAAAAGCATTCCAGATGAGCTCTGAAAAGGTTGAAAGTTGGCA
>NC_057795.1:556904353-556905867 GCF_018294505.1 Triticum aestivum | reverse complement strand
AGACTTTTTCTGTGTTCAAAATGCACCATTCGAAGCCACATCATCAATTTTCAACCCTTTCTGACTTCATTTATTATTTTCATGCATTTACTAATTGTTTTGAGCTATAAGACCTTGATATTGAAAAGCATTCCAGATGAACTCTGAAAAGGTTGAAAGTTGGCATTGTATCATCATTTCATCCACATAGCATGTGCAAGAAAGTAGAGAGGGTTACGGCAAAAACTGGATGCACTTTGTGTAAAAAACGGACAATCTCTTTCGAAGTATTAGGCTTTCATACGGAAACTCGTCTGTTTCAAAGAGATTTCATTTTTTTGAACTTATTTGAACTCCAGACTTTTTCTTTGTTCAGAATGCACTATTCGAAGGCACATCATCAATTTTCAACCCTTTCTGACTTCATTTGTTATTTTTCATGCATTTACTGATTATTTTGAGCTATAAGATCCTGAAATTGAAAAGCATTCCAGATGAACTCTGAAAAGGTTGAAAGTTGGCATGGTATCATCATTTCAACCACATAGCACGTGCAAGAAAGTGGAGAGGGTTACGGCAAAAACTGGATGCACTTCATGTACAAAACGGAGAATCTATTTCGAAGTATCACGGTTTCATACGGAAACTCGTCTGTTTCAAAGGGATTTCATTATTTTGAACTTATTTGAACTCCAGACTTTTTCTGTGTTCAAAATGCACCATTCGAAGCCACATCATCAATTTTCAACCCTTTCTGACTTCATTTGTTATTTTTCATGCATTTACTGATTGTTTTGAGCTATAGGACCCTGAAAGTGAAAAGCCTTCCAGATGAGCTCTGAAAAGGTTGAAAGTTGGCATGGTATCATCATTTCATCCACATAGCATGTGCGAGAATGTAGAGAGGGTTACGGCAAAAACTGGATGCACTTCGTGTACAAAACGGACAATCTCTTTCGAAGTATCAGGGTTTCATACAGAAACTCGTCTGTTACAAAGGGATTTCATTTTTTTGAACTTATTTGAACTCTAGAATTTTTCTGTGTTCAAAATGCACCATTCGAAGCCACATCATCAATTTTCAACCCTTTCTGACTTCATTTATTGTTTTCATGCATTTACTTTTTGTTTTGAGCTATAACACCTTGAAATTTAAAAGCATTCCAGATGAACTCTGAAAAGGTTGAAAGTTGGCATGGTATCATCATTTCATCCACATAGCATGTGCAAGGAAGTAGAGAGGGTTACGGCAAAAACTGGATGCACTTCATGTACAAAACTGACAATCTCTTTCGAAGTATTTGGCTTTCATACGGAAACTAGTCTGTTTCAAAGGGATTTCATTTTTTTTGAACTTATTTGAACTCCAGACTTTTTGTTTGTTCAGAATGCACCATTCGAAGCCACATCATCAATTTTCAACCCTTTCTGACTTCATTTGTTATTTTTCATGCATTTACTGATTGTTTTGAGCTATAAGATCCTGAAATTGAAAAGCATTCCAGATGAACTCTGAAAAGGTTGAAAGTTGGCAT
>NC_057795.1:556903614-556903931 GCF_018294505.1 Triticum aestivum | reverse complement strand
AAACTGGATGCACTTCATGTACAAAACGGAGAATCTATTTCGAAGTATCAGGGTTTCATACGGAAACTCGTCTGTTTCAAAGGGATTTCATTATTTTGAACTTATTTGAACTCCAGACTTTTTCTGTGTTCAAAATGCACCATTCGAAGCCACATCATCAATTTTCAACCCTTTCTGACTTCATTTGTTATTTTTCATGCATTTACTGATTGTTTTGAGCTATAGGACCCTGAAAGTGAAAAGCCTTCCAGATGAGCTCTGAAAAGGTTGAAAGTTGGCATGGTATCATCATTTCATCCACATAGCATGTGCGAGAA
>NC_057795.1:556900524-556902456 GCF_018294505.1 Triticum aestivum | reverse complement strand
AATCTCTTTCGAAGTATCAGGGTTTCATACAGAAACTCGTCTGTTACAAAGGGATTTCATTTTATTGAACTTATTAGAACTCCAGTTTTTTTTGTGCTCAAAATGTACCATTCTAAGCCACATCATCAATTTTCAACCCTTTCTAACTTCATTTGTTATTTTTCATGCATTTACTGATTGTTTTGAGCTATAAGACCTTGAAATTGAAAAGCATTCCAGATAAACTCTAAAAAGGTTGAAAGTTGGCATGGTATCATCATTTCATCCACATAGCATGTGCAAGAAACTAGAGAGGGTTACGGCAAAAACTGGATGCACTTTGTGTACAAAACGGACAATCTCTTTCGAGGTATTAGGCTTTTATACGGAAACTCGTCTGTTTCAAAGGGATTTCATTTTTTTGAACTTATTTGAACTCCAGAATTTTTCTTTGTTCAGAATGCACCATTCGAAGCCACATCATCAATTTTCAACCCTTTCTGACTTCATTTGTTATTTTTCATGCAATTACTGATTGTTTTGAGCTATAACATCCTGAAATTGAAAAGCATTCCAGATGAACTCTGAAAAGGTTGAAAGTTGGCATGGTATCAACATTTCAACCACATAGCATGTGCAAGAAAGTAGAGAGGGTTACGACAAAAACTGGATGCACTTCGTGTACAAAATGGAGAATCTATTTCGAAGTATCAGGGTTTCATACGGAAACTCGTCTGTTACAAAGGGATTTCATTTTTCTGAACTTATTTGAACTCCAGACTTTTTCTGTGTTCAAAATGCACCATTCGAAGCCACATACTCAATTTTTAACCCTTTCTGACTTCATTTGTTATTTTTCATGCATTTACTGATTCTTTTGAGCTATAAGACCCTGAAAGTGAAAAGCCTTCCACATGAGCTCTGAAAAGGTTGAAAGTTGGCATGGTAACATCATTTCATCCACATAGCATGTGCGAGAAAGTAGAGAGGGTTACGGCAAAAACTGGATGCACTTCGTGTACAAAACGGATAATCTCTTTCGAAGTATCAGGGTTTCCTACGGAAACTCGTCTGTTACAAAGGGATTTCATTTTTTTGAACTTATTTTAACTCCAGACTTTTTTTGTGTTCAAAATGCACCATTCGAAGCCACATCATCAATTTTCAACCCTTTGTGACTTCATTTATTATATTCATGCATTTACTGATTGTTTTGAGCTATAAGACCTCGAAATTGAAAAGCATTCCAAATGAACTATGAAAAGGTTGAAAGTTGGCATGGTATCATCATTTCATCAACATAGCATGTGCAAGAAAGTATAGAGGGTTACGGCAAAAACTGGATGCACTTTGTGTACAAAATGGACAATCTCTTTTGAAGTATCATGGTTTCATACGGAAACTCGTCTGTTACAAAGGAATTTCATTTTTTTGAACTTACTTGAACTCCAGACTTTTTCTTTATCCAGAATGCACCATTCGACGCCACATCATCAATTTTCAACCCTTTCTGACTTCATTTGTTATTTTTCATGCATTTACTGATTGTTTTGAGCTATAAGATCCTGAAATTGAAAAGCATTCCAGATGAACTCATAAAAGGTTGAAAGTTGGCATGGTATCATAATTTCATCCACATAGCATGTGCAAGAAAGTAGAGAGGGTTACGGCAAAAACTGGATGCACTTCGTGTACAAAAGGGAGAATCTATTTCGAAGTATCAGGGTTTCATACGGAAACTCGTCTATTACAAAGGGATTTCATTTTTTTGAACTTATTTGAACTCTAGACTTTTTCTGTGTTCAAAATGCACCATTCGAAGCCACATCATCAATTTTCAACCTTTTCTGACTTCATTTATTATTTTCATGCATTTACTGATTGTTTTGAGCTATAGGACCTTGAAATTGAAAAGTATTCCAGATGAGCTCTGAAAAGGTTGAAAGTTGGCAT
>NC_057795.1:556899095-556899961 GCF_018294505.1 Triticum aestivum | reverse complement strand
AAACTGGATGCACTTCATGTACAAAACGGAGAATCTATTTCGAAGTATCAGGGTTTCATACGGAAACTCGTCTGTTTCAAAGGGATTTCATTATTTTGAACTTATTTGAACTCCAGACTTTTTCTGTGTTCAAAATGCACCATTCGAAGCCACATCATCAATTTTCAACCCTTTCTGACTTCATTTGTTATTTTTCATGCATTTACTGATTGTTTTGAGCTATAGGACCCTGAAAGTGAAAAGCCTTCCAGATGAGCTCTGAAAAGGTTGAAAGTTGGCATGGTATCATCATTTCATCCACATAGCATGTGCGAGAAAGTAGAGAGGGTTACGGCAAAAACTGGATGCACTTCGTGTACAAAACGGACAATCTCTTTCAAAGTATCAGGGTTTCATACAGAAACTCGTCTGTTACAAAGGGATTTCATTTTTTTGAACTTATTTGAACTCTAGAATTTTTCTGTGTTCAAAATGCACCATTCGAAGCCACATCATCAATTTTCAACCCTTTCTGACTTCATTTATTGTTTTCATGCATTTACTTTTTGTTTTGAGCTATAAGACCTTGAAATTGAAAATCATTCCAGATGAACTCTGAAAAGGTTGAAAGTTGGCATGGTATCATCATTTCATCCACATAGCATGTGCAAGAAAGTAGAGAGGGTTACGGCAAAAACTAGATGCACTTCATGTACAAAACTGACAATCTCTTTCGAAGTATTTGGCTTTCATACGGAAACTAGTCTGTTTCAAAGGGATTTCATTTTTTTGAACTTATTTGAACTCCAGACTTTTTGTTTGTTCAGAATGCACCATTCGAAGCCACATCATCAATTTTCAACCCTTTCTGACTTCATTTGTTATTT
>NC_057795.1:556892710-556894139 GCF_018294505.1 Triticum aestivum | reverse complement strand
TCATCATTTCAACCACATAGCATGTGCAAGAAAGTAGAGAGGGTTACGACAAAAACTAGATGCACTTCGTGTACAAAACGGAGAATCTATTTCGAAGTATCAGGGTTTCATACGGAAACTCGTCTGTTTCAAAGGGATTTCATTTTTTTGAACTTATTTGAACTCCAGACTTTTTCTGTGTTCAAAATGCACCATTCGAAGCCACATCATCAATTTTCAACCCTTTCTGACTTCATTTGTTATTTTTCATGCATTTACTGATTGTTTTGAGCTATAAGACCCTGAAAGTGAAAAGCCTTCCACATGAGCTCTGAAAAGGTTGAAAGTTGGCATGGTATCATCATTTCATCCACATAGCATGTGCGAGAAAGTAGAGAGGGTTACGGCAAAAACTGGATGCACTTCGTGTACAAAATGGACAATCTCTTTCGAAGTATCAGGGTTTCATACAGAAACTCGTCTGTTACAAAGGGATTTCATTTTTTTGAACTTATTTGAACTCTAGACTTTTTCTGTGTTCAAAATGCACCATCCGAGCCACATCATCAATTTTCAACCCTTTCTAACTTCATTTATTATTTTCATGCATTTACTGATTGTTTTGAGCTATAAGACCTTGAAATTGAAAAGCATTCCAGATGAACTCTGAAAAGGTTGAAAGTTGGCATGGTATCATCATTTCATCCACATAGCATGTGCAAGAAAGTAGAGAGGGTTACGGCAAAAATTGGATGCACTTTGTGTAAAAAACGGACAATCTCTTTCGAAGTATTAGGCTTTCATACGGAAACTCGTCTGTTTCAAAGGGATTTCATTTTTTTGAACTTATTTGAACTCCAGACTTTTTCTTTGTTCAGAATGCACCATTCGAAGCCACATCATCAATTTTCAACCCTTTCTGACTTCATTTGTTATTTTTCATGCATTTACTGATTGTTTTGAGCTATAAGATCCTGAAATTGAAAAGCATTCCAGATGAACTCTGAAAAGGTTGAAAGCTGGCATGGTATCATCATTTCAACCACATAGCATGTGCAAGAAAGTAGAGAGGGTTACGACAAAAACTAGATGCACTTCGTGTACAAAACGGAGAATCTATTTCGAAGTATCAGGGTTTCATACGGAAACTCGTCTGTTTCAAAGGGATTTCATTTTTTTGAACTTATTTGAACTCCAGACTTTTTCTGTGTTCAAAATGCAACATTCGAAGCCACATCATCAATTTTCAACCCTTTCAGACTTCATTTGTTATTTTTCATGCATTTACTGATTGTTTTGAGCTATAAGACCCTGAAAGTGAAAAGCCTTCCACATGAGCTCTGAAAAGGTTGAAAGTTGGCATGGTATCATCGTTTCATCCACATAGCATGTGCGAGAAAGTAGAGAGGGTTACGGCAAAAACTGGATGCACTTCGTGTACAAAACGGAC
>NC_057795.1:556890947-556891807 GCF_018294505.1 Triticum aestivum | reverse complement strand
TAGCATGTGCAAGAAAGTATAGAGGGTTACGGTAAAAACTGGATGCACTTTGTGTACAAAACGGACAATCTCTTTTGAAGTATCATGGTTTCATACGGAAACTCGTCTGTTACAAAGGAATTTCATTTTTTTGAACTTATTTGAACTCCAGACTTTTTCTTTATCCAGAATGCACCATTCGACGCCACATCATCAATTTTCAACCCTTTCTGACTTCATTTGTTATTTTTCATGCATTTACTGATTGTTTTGAGCTATAAGATCCTGAAATTGAAAAGCATTCCAGATGAACTCTGAAAAGGTTGAAAGTTGGCATGGTATCATCATTTCATCCACATAGCATGTGCAAGAAAGTAGAGAGGGTTACGGCAAAAACTGGATGCACTTCGTGTACAAAAGGGGGAATCTATTTCGAAGTATCAGGGTTTCATACGGAAACTCGTATGTTACAAAGGGATTTCATCTTATTGAACTTATTTCAGCTCTAGACTTTTTCTGTGTTCAAAATGCACCATTCGAAGCCACATCATCAATTTTCAATCTTTTCTGACTTCATTTATTATTTTCATGCATTTACTGATTGTTTAGAGCTATAATACCCTGAAATTGAAAAGCATTCCAAATGAACTCTGAAAAGGTTGAATGTTGGCATGGTATCATCATTTCATCAACATAGCATGTGCAGGAAAGTATAGAGGGTTACGGCAAAAACTGGATGCACTTTGTGTACAAAACGGACAATCTCTTTCGAAGTATCAGGGTTTCATATGGAAACTCGTCTGTTACAAAGGGATTTCATTTTTTTGAACTTATTTGAACTCCAGACTTTTTCTATGTTCAAAATGCACCTTTCAATGCCA
>NC_057795.1:556887227-556888597 GCF_018294505.1 Triticum aestivum | reverse complement strand
ATGTGAAAGAAAGCAGAGAGGGTTACGACAAAAAGTAGATGCACTTTGTGTACAAAACAGACAATATCTTTCGAAGTATCAGGGTTTCATACGGAAACTCGTATGTTACAAAGGGATTTCATTTTTTTGAACTTATTTGAACTCCAGACTTTTTCTATGTTCAAAATGCACCATTCGAAGCCACATCATCAATTTTCAACCCTTTGTGACTTCACTTGTTATTTTTCATGCATTTACTGATTGTTTTGAGCTATAAGACCCTGAAATTGAAAAGCATTCCAAATGAACTCTGAAAAGGTTAACAGTTGGCATGGTAACATCATTTCATCCACATAGCATGTGCAAGAAAGTAGAGAGGGTTACGGCAAAAACTGGATGCACTTCGTGTACAAAACGGATAATCTATTTTGAAGTATCAGGGTTTCATACGGAAACTCGTCTGTTACAAAGGGATTTCATTTTTTTGAACTTATTTCAACTCCAGACTTTTTCTGTGCTCAAAATGCACCATTCGAAGCCACATCATCAATTTTGAACCCTTTTTTACTTCATTTGTTATTTTTCATGCATTTACTGATTGTTTTGAGCTATAAGACCCTGAAAGTTAAAAGCATTCCAGGTGAACTCTGAAAAGGTTTAAAGTTGGCATGGTATCACAATTTCATCCACATAGCATGTGCAAGAAAGTAGAGAGGGTTACGGCAAAAACTGGATGCACTTCGTGTACAAAACGGACAATCTCTTTCGAAGTATCAGGGTTTCATACGGAAACTCGTATGTTACAAAGGGATTTCATTTTTTTGACCTTATTTGAACTCCAGACTTTTTCTGTGTTCAAAATGCACCATTCGAAGCCACATCATCAATTTTCAACCCTTTCTGACTTCATTTATTATTTTCATGCATTTACTAATTGTTTTGATCTATAAGACATCGAAATTGAAAAGCATTCCAAATGAACTCTGAAAAGGTTGAAAGTTGGCATGGTATCATCATTTCATCAACATAGCATGTGCAAGAAAGTATAGAGGGTTACGGCAAAAACTGGATGCACTTTGTGTACAAAACGGACAATCTCTTTCGAAGTATCATGGTTTCATACGGAAACTCGTCTGTTACAAAGGAATTTCATTTTTTTGAACTTATTTGAACTCCAGACTTTTTCTTTATCCAGAATGCACCATTCGACGCCACATCATCAATTTTCAACCCTTTCTGACTTCATTTGTTATTTTTCATGCATTTACTGATTGTTTTGAGCTATAAGATCCTGAAATTGAAAAGCATTCCAGATGAACTCTGAAAAGGTTGAAAGTTGGCATGGTATCATCATTTCATCCACATAGCATGTGCAAGAAAGTAGAGAGGGT
>NC_057795.1:556885147-556886634 GCF_018294505.1 Triticum aestivum | reverse complement strand
GAAAAGGTTGAAAGTTGGCATGGTATCACCATTTCATCCACATAGCATGTGAAAGAAAGCAGAGAGGGTTACGACAAAAACTAGATGCACTTCGTGTACAAAACAGACAATATCTTTCGAAGTATCAGGGTTTCATACGGAAACTCGTATGTTACAAAGGGATTTCATTTTTTTGAACTTATTTGAACTCCAGACTTTTTCTATGTTCAAAATGCACCATTCGAAGCCACATCATCAATTTTCAACCCTTTGTGACTTCATTTGTTATTTTTCATGCATTTAGTAATTGTTTTGAGCTATAAGACCCTGAAATTGAAAAGCATTCCAAATGAACTCTCAAAAGGTTAACAGTTGGCATGGTAACATCATTTCATCCACATAGCATGTGCAAGAAAGTAGAGATGGTTACGGCAAAAACTGGATGCACTTCATGTACAAAACGGATAATCTATTTTGAAGTATCAGGGTTTCATACGGAAACTCGTCTGTTACAAAGGGATTTCATTTTTTTGAACTTATTTGAACTCCAGACTTTTTCTATGCTCAAAATGCACCATTCGAAGCCACATCATCAATTTTGAACCCTTTTTTTACTTCATTTGTTATTTTTCATGCATTTACTTATTGTTTTGAGCTATAAAACCCTGAAAGTGAAAAGCATTCCAGATGAACTCTGAAAAGGTTGAAAGTTGGCATGGTATCACCATTTCATCCACATAGCATGTGAAAGAAAGCAGAGAGGGTTACGAGAAAAACTAGATGCACTTCGTGTACAAAACAGACAATATCTTTCGAAGTATCAGGGTTTCATACGGAAACTCGTATGTTACAAAGGGATTTCATTTTTTTGAACTTATTTGAACTCCAGACTTTTTCTATGTTCAAAATGCACCATTCGAAGCCACATCATCAATTTTCAACCCTTTGTCACTTCATTTGTTATTTTTCATGCATTTACTGATTGTGTTGAGCTATAAGACCCTGAAATTGAAAAGCATTCCAAATGAACTCTGAAAAGGTTAACAGTTGGCATGGTAACATCATTTCATCCACATAGCATGTGCAAGAAAGTAGAGAGGGTTACGGCAAAAACTGGATGCACTTCGTGTACAAAACGGATAATCTATTTTGAAGTATCAGGGTTTCATACGGAAACTCGTCTATTACAAAGGGATTTCATTTTTTTGAACTTATTTGAACTCCAGACTTTTTCTATGTTCAAAATGCACCTTTCGAAGCCACATCATCAATTTTCAACCCTTTCTGACTTCATTTGTTATTTTTCATTTATTTACTGATTGTTTTGAGCTATAAGACCCTGAAATTGAAAAGCATTCCAAATGAACTCTGAAAAGGTTGAAAGTTGGCATGGTATCATCATTTCAGCCACATAGCATGTACAGGAAAGTAGAGAGGGTTACGGAAAAAACTGGATGCACTTCTGTACAAAACGGACAATCTCTTTCGAAGTATCAGGGTTTCATACC
>NC_057795.1:556884441-556885003 GCF_018294505.1 Triticum aestivum | reverse complement strand
TTACTGATTGTTTTGAGCTATAAGACCCTGAAATTGAAAAGCATTCCAAATGAACTCTGAAAAGGTAAAAGTTGGCATGGTAACATCATTTCATCCACATAGCATGTGCAATAAAGTACAGAGGGTTACTGCAAAAATTGGATGCACTTCGTGTACAAAACGGACAATCTATTTCGAAGTATCAGGGTTTCATACGGAAACTCGTCTATTACAAAGGGATTTCATTTTTTTGAACTTATTTGAACTCCAGACATTTTCTGTGCTCAAAATGCACCATTCGAAGCCACATCATCAATTTTCAACCCTTTTTGACTTCATTTGTTATTTTTCATGCATTTACTAATTGTTTTGAGCTATAAGACCCTGAAAGTGAAAAGCATTCCAGATGAACTCTGAAAAGGTTGAAAGTTGGCATGGTATCACCATTTTTTTCATCCACATAGCATGTGAAAGAAAGCAGAGAGGGTTACGACAAAAACTAGATGCACTTCGTGTACAAAACAGACAATATCTTTCGAAGTATCAGGGTTTCATATGGAAACTCGTATGTTACAAAGGGATT
>NC_057795.1:556879195-556883342 GCF_018294505.1 Triticum aestivum | reverse complement strand
ATTGTTTTGAGCTATAAGATCCTGAAATTGAAAAGCATTCCAGATGAACTCTGAAAAGGTTGAAAGTTGGCATGGTATCATCATTTCATCCACATAGCATGTGCAAGAAAGTAGAGAGGGTAACGGCAAAAACTGGATGCACTTCGTGTACAAAAGGGAGAATCTATTTCGAAGTATCAGGGTTTCATACGAAAACTCATCTGTTACAAAGGGATTTCATTTTTTTGAACTTATTTGAACTCCAGACTTTTTCTGTGTTCAAAATGCACCATTCGAAGCCACATCATCAATTTTCAACCCTTTCCGACTTCATCTGTTATTTTTCATGCATTTACTGATTGTTTTGAGCTATAAGGCCCTGAAAGTGAAAAGCATTCTAGATGAGCACTGAAAAGGTTGAAAGTTGGCATGGTATCATCATTTCATCCACATAGCATCTACAAGAAGGTAGAGAGGGTTACGGCAAAAACTAGATGCACTTCATGTACAAAACGGACAATCTCTTTTGAAGTATCAGGGTTTCATACGGAAACTCATTTGTTACAAAGGGATTTCATTTTTTTGAACTTATTTGAACTCCAGACTTTTTCTGTGTTCAAAATGCACCATTCGAAGCCACATCATCAATTTTCAACCCTTTCTGACTTCATTTGTTATTTTTCATGCATTTACTGATTGTTTTGAGCTATAAGACCCTGAAATTGAAAAGCATTCCAAATGAACTCTGAAAAGGTTGAAAGTTGGCATGGTATCATCATTTCATCCACATAGCATGTGCAAGAAAGTAGAGAGGGTTACAGCAAAAAGTGGATGCACTTCGTGTACAAAACGGACAATATCTTTCGAAGTATCAGGATTTCATACGGAAACTCGTCTGTTACAAAAGGATTTCATTTTTTTGAACTTATTTGAACTCCAGACTTTTTCTGTGCTCAAAATGCACCATTCAAAGCCACATCATCAACTTTCAACCCTTTCTGACTCCATTTGTCATTTTTAATGCATTTAGTGATTGTTTTGAGCTATAAGACCTTGAAATTGAAAAGCATTCCAGATGAACTCTGAAAAGGTTGAAAGTTGGCATGGTATCATAATTTCATCCACATAGCATGTCGAGAAAGTAGAGAGGGTTACGGCAAAAACTGGATGCACTTCGTGTACAAAACGGACAATCTCTTTCGAAGTATCAGGGTTTCATACGGAAACTCGTCTGTTACAAAGGAATTTCATTTTTTTGTACATATTTGAACTCCAGACTTTTTCTTTGTCCAGAATGCACCATTCTAAGTCACATCATCAATTTTCAACCCTTTCTGACTTCATTTGTTATTTTCATGCATTTACTGATTGTTTTGAGCTATAAGACCTCGAAATTGAAAAGCATTCCAAATGAACTCTGAAAAGGTTGAAAGTTGGCATGGTATCATCATTTCATCAACATAGCATGTGCAAGAAAGTAGAGAGGGTTACGGCAAATACTGGATGCACTTCGTGTACAAAACGGACAATCTCTTTCGAAGTATCATGGTTTCATACGGAAACTCGTCTGTTACAAAGGAATTTCATTTTTTTGAACTTATTTGAACTCCAGACTTTTTCTTTGTCCAGAATGCACCATTCGAAGCCACATCATCAATTTTCAACCCTTTCTGACTTCATTTGTTATTTTTCATGCATTTACTTATTGTTTTGAGCTATAAGATCCTGAAATTGAAAAGCATTCCAGATGAATTCTGTAAAGGTTGAAAGTTGGCATGGTATCATCATTTCAGCCACATAGCATGTGCAGGAAAGTAGAGAGGGTTACGGCAAAAACTGGATGCACTTCGTGTACAAAACGGACAATCTCTTTCGAAGTATCAGGGTTTCATACGGAAACTCGTCTGTTACAAAGGGATTTCATTTTTTTGAACTTTTTTGAACTCTAGACTTTTTCTGTGCTCAAAATGCACCATTCGAAGCCACATCATCTATTATGAACCCTTTTTGACTTCATTTGTTAATTTTCATGCATTTACTGATTGTTTTGAGCTATAAGACCCTGAAAGTTAAAAGCATTCCACGTGAACTCTGAAAAGGTTGAAAGTTGGCATGGTATCAAAAATTCATCCACATAGCATGTGCAAAAAAGTAGAGAGGGTTACGGCAAAAACTGGATGCACTTTGTGTACAAAACGGATAATCTCTTTCGAAGTATGAGGGTTTCATACGGAAACTCATATGTTACAAAGGGATTTCATTTTTTTGACCTTATTTGAACTCCAGACTTTTTCTGTGTTCAAAATGCACCATTCGAAGCCACATCATCAATTTTCAACCCTTTCTGACTTCATTTATTATTTTCATGCATTTACTAATTGTTTTGAGCTATAAGACATCGAAATTGAAAAGCATTCCAAATGAACTCTGAAAAGGTTGAAAGTTGGCATGGTATCATCATTTCATCAACATAGCATGTGCAAGAAAGTATAGAGGGTTACGGCAAAAACTGGATGCACTTTGTGTACAAAACGGACAATCTCTTTCGAAGTATCATGGTTTCATACGGAAACTCGTCTGTTACAAAGGAATTTCATTTTTTTGAACTTATTTGAACTCCAGACTTTTTCTTTATCCAGAATGCACCATTCGACGCCACATCATCAATTTTCAACCCTTTCTGACTTCATTTGTTATTTTTCATGCATTTACTGATTGTTTTGAGCTATAAGATCCTGAAATTGAAAAGCATTCCAGATGAACTCTGAAAAGGTTGAAAGTTGGCATGGTATCATCATTTCATCCACATAGCATGTGCAAGAAAGTAGAGAGGGTAACGGCAAAAACTGGATGCACTTCGTGTACAAAAGGGAGAATCTATTTCGAAGTATCAGGGTTTCATACGGAAACTCATCTGTTACAAAGGGATTTCATTTTTTTGAACTTATTTGAACTCCAGACTTTTTCTGTGTTCAAAATGCACCATTCGAAGCCACATCATCAATTTTCAACCCTTTCCGACTTCATCTGTTATTTTTCATGCATTTACTGATTGTTTTGAGCTATAAGGCCCTGAAAGTGAAAAGCATTCTAGATGAACACTGAAAAGGTTGAAAGTTGGCATGGTATCATCATTTCATCCACATAGCATCTACAAGAAGGTAGAGAGGGTTACGGCAAAAACTAGATGCACTTCATGTACAAAACGGACAATCTCTTTTGAAGTATCAGGGTTTCATACGGAAACTCATTTGTTACAAAGGGATTTCATTTTTTTGAACTTATTTGAACTCCAGACTTTTTCTGTGTTCAAAATGCACCATTCGAAGCCACATCATAAATTTTCAACCCTTTCTGACTTCATTTGTTATTTTTCATGCATTTACTGATTGTTTTGAGCTATAAGACCCTGAAATTGAAAAGCATTCCAAATGAACTCTGAAAAGGTTGAAAGTTGGCATGGTATCATCATTTCATCCGCATAGCATGTGCAAGAAAGTAGAGAGGGTTACAACAAAAAGTGGATGCACTTCGTGTACAAAACGGACAATCTCTTTCGAAGTATCAGGATTTCATACGGAAACTCATCTGTTACAAAAGGATTTCATTTTTTTGAACTTATTTGAACTCCAGACTTTTTCTGTGCTCAAAATGCACCATTCAAAGCCACATCATCAACTTTCAACCCTTTCTGACTCCATTTGTCATTTTTAATGCATTTAGTGATTGTTTTGAGCTATAAGACCTTGAAATTGAAAAGCATTCCAGATGAACTCTGAAAAGGTTGAAAGTTGGCATGGTATCATAATTTCATCCACATAGCATGTCGAGAAAGTAGAGAGGGTTACGGCAAAAACTGGATGCACTTCGTGTACAAAACGGACAATCTCTTTCGAAGTATCAGGGTTTCATACGAAACTCGTCTGTTACAAAGGAATTTCATTTTTTTGTACATATTTGAACTCCAGACTTTTTCTTTGTCCAGAATGCACCATTCTAAGCCACATCATCAATTTTCAACCCTTTCTGACTTCATTTGTTATTTTCATGCATTTACTGATTGTTTTGAGCTATAAGACCTCGAAATTGAAAAGCATTCCAAATGAATTCTGTAAAGGTTGAAAGTTGGCATGGTATCATCATTTCAGCCACATAGCATGTGCAGGAA
>NC_057795.1:556877980-556879185 GCF_018294505.1 Triticum aestivum | reverse complement strand
GTGTACAAAACGGACAATCTCTTTCGAAGTATCATGGTTTCATACGGAAACTCGTCTGTTACAAAGGAATTTCATTTTTTTGAACTTATTTGAACTCCAGACTTTTTCTTTGTCCAGAATGCACCATTCGAAGCCACATCATCAATTTTCAACCCTTTCTGACTTCATTTGTTATTTTTCATGCATTTACTTATTGTTTTGAGCTATAAGATCCTGAAATTGAAAAGCATTCCAGATGAATTCTGTAAAGGTTGAAAGTTGGCATGGTATCATCATTTCAGCCACATAGCATGTGCAGGAAAGTAGAGAGGGTTACGGCAAAAACTGGATGCACTTCGTGTACAAAACGGACAATCTCTTTCGAAGTATCAGGGTTTCATACGGAAACTCGTCTGTTACAAAGGGATTTCATTTTTTTGAACTTTTTTGAACTCTAGACTTTTTCTGTGCTCAAAATGCACCATTCGAAGCCACATCATCTATTATGAACCCTTTTTGACTTCATTTGTTAATTTTCATGCATTTACTGATTGTTTTGAGCTATAAGACCCTGAAAGTTAAAAGCATTCCACGTGAACTCTGAAAAGGTTGAAAGTTGGCATGGTATCAAAAATTCATCCACATAGCATGTGCAAAAAAGTAGAGAGGGTTACGGCAAAAACTGGATGCACTTTGTGTACAAAACGGATAATCTCTTTCGAAGTATGAGGGTTTCATACGGAAACTCATATGTTACAAAGGGATTTCATTTTTTTGACCTTATTTGAACTCCAGACTTTTTCTGTGTTCAAAATGCACCATTCGAAGCCACATCATCAATTTTCAACCCTTTCTGACTTCATTTATTATTTTCATGCATTTACTAATTGTTTTGAGCTATAAGACATCGAAATTGAAAAGCATTCCAAATGAACTCTGAAAAGGTTGAAAGTTGGCATGGTATCATCATTTCATCAACATAGCATGTGCAAGAAAGTATAGAGGGTTACGGCAAAAACTGGATGCACTTTGTGTACAAAACGGACAATCTCTTTCGAAGTATCATGGTTTCATACGGAAACTCGTCTGTTACAAAGGAATTTCATTTTTTTGAACTTATTTGAACTCCAGACTTTTTCTTTATCCAGAATGCACCATTCGACGCCACATCATCAATTTTCAACCCTTTCTGACTTCATTTGTTATTTTTCATGCATTTACTGATT
>NC_057795.1:556877501-556877970 GCF_018294505.1 Triticum aestivum | reverse complement strand
TTTCGAAGTATCAGGGTTTCATACGGAAACTCGTCTGTTACAAAGGGATTTCATTTTTTTGAACTTTTTTGAACTCTAGACTTTTTCTGTGCTCAAAATGCACCATTCGAAGCCACATCATCTATTATGAACCCTTTTTGACTTCATTTGTTAATTTTCATGCATTTACTGATTGTTTTGAGCTATAAGACCCTGAAAGTTAAAAGCATTCCACGTGAACTCTGAAAAGGTTGAAAGTTGGCATGGTATCAAAAATTCATCCACATAGCATGTGCAAAAAAGTAGAGAGGGTTACGGCAAAAACTGGATGCACTTTGTGTACAAAACGGATAATCTCTTTCGAAGTATGAGGGTTTCATACGGAAACTCATATGTTACAAAGGGATTTCATTTTTTTGACCTTATTTGAACTCCAGACTTTTTCTGTGTTCAAAATGCACCATTCGAAGCCACATCATCAATTTTCAAC
>NC_057795.1:556876789-556877491 GCF_018294505.1 Triticum aestivum | reverse complement strand
CAGCCACATAGCATGTGCAGGAAAGTAGAGAGGGTTACGGCAAAAACTGGATGCACTTCGTGTACAAAACGGACAATCTCTTTCGAAGTATCAGGGTTTCATACGGAAACTCGTATGTTACAAAGGAATTTCATTTTTTTGAACTTATTTGAACTCCAGACTTTTTCTGTGTTCAAAATGCACCATTCGAAGCCACATCATCAATTTTCAACCCTTTCTGACTTCATTTGTCAGTTTTAATGCATTTAGTGATTGTTTTGAGCTATAAGACCCTGAAAGTGAAAAGCATTCCAGATGAGCTCTGAAAAGGTTGAAAGTTGGCATGGTATCATCATTTCATCCACATAGCATGGGCGAGAAAGTAGAGAGGGTAACGGCAAAAACTGGATGCACTTCGTGTACAAAACGGACAATCTCTTTCGAAGTATCAGGGTTTCATACGGAAACTCGTCTATTACAAAGGGATTTCATTTTTTTGAACTTATTTGAACTCCAGACTTTTTCTGTGTTCAAAATGCACCATTCGAAGCCACATCATCAATTTTCAACCCTTTCTGACTTGATTTGTTATTTTCATGCATTTACTGATTGTTTTGAGCTATAAGACCGTGAAATTGAAAAGCATTCCAGATGAACTCTGAAAAGGTTGAAAGTTGGCATGGTATCATCATTTCATCCACATAGCATGTGCAAGAAAGTAGA
>NC_057795.1:556876346-556876779 GCF_018294505.1 Triticum aestivum | reverse complement strand
AAAAACTGGATGCCCTTCGTGTACAAAACGGACAATCTCTTTCGAAGTATCAGGGTTTCATCACGAAACTCGTCTGTTACAAAGGGATTTCATTTTTTTGAACTTATTTGAACTCCATAGTTTTTCTGTGTTCAAAATGCACCATTCAAAGCCACATCATCAATTTTCAACCCTTTCTGACTTCATTTGTTATTTTTCATGCATTTACTGATTGTTTTGAGCTATAATACCATGAAATTGAAAAGCATTTCAAATGAACTCTGAAAAGGTTGAAAGTTGGCATGGTATCATCATTTCATCCACATAGCATGTGCAAGAAAGTAGAGAGGGTTACGGCAAAAACTGGATGCACTTCATGTACAAAACGGACAATCTCTTTCGAAGTATCAGGGTTTCATCACGAAACTCGTCTGTTACAAAGGGATTTCATTTT
>NC_057795.1:556875316-556876336 GCF_018294505.1 Triticum aestivum | reverse complement strand
TTCATTTTTTTGAACTTATTTGAACTCCAGACTTTTTCTGTGCTCGAAATGCACCATTCGAAGCCACATCATCAACTTTCAACCCTTTCTGACTTCATTTGTTATTTTCATGCATTTACTGATTGTTTTGAGCTATAAGACCGTGAAATTGAAAAGCATTCCAGATGAACTCTGAAAAGGTTGAAAGTTGGCATGGTATCATCATTTCATCCACATAGCATGTGCAAGAAAGTAGAGAGGGTTACGGCAAAAACTGGATGCACTTTGTGTACAAAAACGGACAATCTCTTTCGAAGTATCAGGGTTTCATACGGAAACTCGTCTGTTACAAAGGGATTTCATTTTTTTGAACTTATTTGAACTCCAGACTTTTTGTTTGTTCAGAATGCACCATTCGAAGCCACAACATCAATTTTCAACCCTTTCTGACTTCATTTGTTATTTTTCATGCATTTGCTGATTGTTTTGAGCTATAATATCATGAAATTGAAAAGCATTCCAGATGAACTCTGAAAAGGTTGAAAGTTGGCATGGTATCATCATTTCATCCACATAGCATGTGCAAGAAAGTAGAGAGGGTGCCGTCAAAAACTGGATGCACTTTGTGTACAAAACGGACAATCTCTTTCGAAGTATCATGCTTTCATACGGAAACTCGTCTGTTAGAAAGGAATTTCATTTTTTGAACTTATTTGAACTCTAGACTTTTTCTTTGTCCAGAATGCACCATTCGAAGCCACATCATCAATTTTCAACCCTTTCTGATTTCATTTGTTATTTTTCATGCATTTACTGATTGTTTTGAGCTATAAGATCCTGAAATTGAAAAGCATTCCAGATGAACTCTGAAAAGGTTGAAAGTTGGCATGGTATCATCATTTCATCCACATAGCATGTGCAAGAAAGTAGAGAGGATTACGGCAAAAACTGGATGCACTTCGTGTACAAAATGGACAATCTCTTTCGAAGTATCAGGGTTTCATACGGAAAATCGTATGTTACTAAGGGATTTCATTTTTT
>NC_057795.1:556872842-556874561 GCF_018294505.1 Triticum aestivum | reverse complement strand
TACGGAAACTCGTCTGTTAGAAAGGAATTTCATTTTTTGAACTTATTTGAACTCTAGACTTTTTCTTTGTCCAGAATGCACCATTCGAAGCCACATCATCAATTTTCAACCCTTTCTGATTTCATTTGTTATTTTTCATGCATTTACTGATTGTTTTGAGCTATAAGATCCTGAAATTGAAAAGCATTCCATATGAACTCTGAAAAGGTTGAAAGTTGGCATGGTATCATCATTTCATCCACATAGCATGTGCAAGAAAGTAGAGAGGATTACGGCAAAAACTGGATGCACTTCGTGTACAAAATGGACAATCTCTTTCGAAGTATCAGGGTTTCATACGGAAAATCGTATGTTACTAAGGGATTTCATTTTTTGAACTTATTTGAACTCCAGACTTTTTCTGTGTTCAAAATGCACCATTCGGAGCCACATCATCAATTTTCAACCCTTTCTAACTTCATTTGTCATTTTTAATGCATTTAGTGATTGTTTTGAGCTATAAGACCCTAAAAGTGAAAAGCATTCCAGATGAGCTCTGAAAAGGTTGAAAGTTGGCATGGTATCATAATTTCATCCACATAGCATGTCGAGAAAGTAGAGAGGGTTACGGCAAAAACTGGATGCACTTCGTGTACAAAACGGACAATCTCTTTCGAAGTATCAGGGTTTCATACGGAAACTCATCTTTTACAAAGGGATTTCATTTTTTGAACTTATTTGAACTCCAGACTTTTTCTGTGTTCAAAATGCACCATTCGAAGCCACGTCATCAATTTTCAACCCTTTCTCACTTCATTTGTTATTTTTCGTGGATTTACTGATTGTTTTGAGCTATAAGACCCTGAAATTGAAAAGCATTCCAAATGAACTCTGAAAAGGTTGAAAGTTGGCATGGTATCATCATTTCATCCACATAGCATGTGCAAGAAAGTAGAGAGGGTTACAGCAAAAAGTGGATGCACTTCATGTACAAAACGGACAAACTCTTTCGAAGTATCAGGATTTCATACGGAAACTCGTCTGTTACAAAGGGATTTCATTTTTTTGAACTTATTTGAACTCCAGACTTTTTCTATGCTCAAAATGCACCATTCGAAGCCACATCATCAACTTTCAACCCTTTCTGACTTCATTTGTTATTTTCATGAATTTACTGATTGTTTTGAGCTATAAGACCTTGAAATTGAAAAGCATTCCAGATGAACTCTGAAAATGTTGAAAGTTGGCATGGTATCATCATTTCAGCCACATAGCATGTGCAAGAAAGTAGAGAGGGTTACGGCAAAAACTGGATGCACTTTGTGTACAAAAACGGACAATCTCTTTCGAAGTATCAGGGTTTCATACGGAAACTCGTCTGTTACAAAGGAATTTCATTTTTTTGAACTTATTTGAACTCCAGACTTTTTCTGTGTTCAAAATGCACCATTCGAAGCCACATCATCAATTTTCAACCCTTTCTGACTTCATTTGTCATTTTTAATGCATTTAGTGATTGTTTTGAGCTATAAGACCCTGAAAGTGAAAAGCATTCCAGATGAGCTCTGAAAAGGTTGAAAGTTGGCATGGTATCATAATTTCATCCACATAGCATGTCGAGAAAGTAGAGAGGGTTACGGCAAAAACTGGATGCACTTCGTGTAAAAAACGGACAATCTCTTTTGAAGTATCAGGGTTTCATACGGAAACTCGTCTTTTACAAAGGGATTTCATTTTTTT
>NC_057795.1:556871609-556872832 GCF_018294505.1 Triticum aestivum | reverse complement strand
ATTCCAGATGAACTCTGAAAATGTTGAAAGTTGGCATGGTATCATCATTTCAGCCACATAGCATGTGCAAGAAAGTAGAGAGGGTTACGGCAAAAACTGGATGCACTTTGTGTACAAAAACGGACAATCTCTTTCGAAGTATCAGGGTTTCATACGGAAACTCGTCTGTTACAAAGGAATTTCATTTTTTTCAACTTATTTGAACTCCAGACTTTTTCTGTGTTCAAAATGCACCATTCGAAGCCACATCATCAATTTTCAACCCTTTCTGACTTCATTTGTCATTTTTAATGCATTTAGTGATTGTTTTGAGCTATAAGACCCTGAAAGTGAAAAGCATTCCAGATGAGCTCTGAAAAGGTTGAAAGTTGGCATGGTATCATAATTTCATCCACATAGCATGTCGAGAAAGTAGAGAGGGTTACGGTAAAAACTGGATGCACTTCGTGTAAAAAAGGGACAATCTCTTTTGAAGTATCAGGGTTTCATACGGAAACTCGTCTTTTACAAAGGGATTTCATTTTTTTGAACTTATTTGAACTCCAGACTTTTTTTGTGTTCAAAATGCACCATTCGAAGCCACATCATCAATTTTCAACCCTTTCTCACTTCATTTGTTATTTTTCATGGATTTACTGATTGTTTTGAGCTATAAGACCCTGAATTTGAAAAGCATTCCAAATGAACTCTGATAAGGTTGAAAGTTGGCATGGTATCATCATTTCATCCACATAGCATGTGCAAGAAAGTAGAGAGGGTTACAGAAAAAAGTGGATGCACTTCATGTACAAAACGGACAAACTCTTTCGAAGTATCAGGATTTCATACGGAAACTCGTCTGTTACAAAGGGATTTCATTTTTTTGAACTTATTTGAACTCCAGACTTTTTCTGTGCTCGAAATGCACCATTCGAAGCCACATCATCAACTTTCAACCCTTTCTGACTTCATTTGTTATTTTCATGCATTTACTGATTGTTTTGAGCTATAAGACCTTGAAATTGAAAAGCATTCCAGATGAACTCTGAAAAGGTTGAAAGTTGGCATGGTATCATCATTTCAGCCACATAGCATGTGCAAGAAAGTAGAGAGGGTTACGGCAAAAACTGGATGCACTTTGTGTACAAAAACGGACAATCTCTTTCGAAGTATCAGGGTTTCATACGGAAACTCGTCTGTTACAAAGGAATTTCATTTTTTTGAACTTATTTGAACTCCAGACT
>NC_057795.1:556869465-556871579 GCF_018294505.1 Triticum aestivum | reverse complement strand
TTTTCATGCATTTACTGATTGTTTTGAGCTATAAGACCTTGAAATTGAAAAGCATTCCAGATGAACTCTGAAAAGGTTCAAAGTTGGCATGGTATCATCATTTCAGCCACATAGCATGTGCAAGAAAGTAGAGAGGGTTACGGCAAAAACTGGATGCACTTTGTGTACAAAAACGGACAATCTCTTTCGAACTATCAGGGTTTCATACGGAAACTCGTCTGTTACAAAGGAATTTCATTTTTTTGAACTTATTTGAACTCCAAACTTTTTCTTTGTCCAGAATGCACCATTCTAAGCCACATCATCAATTTTCAACCCTTTCTGACTTCATTTGTTATTTTCATGCATTTACTGATTGTTTTGAGCTATAAGACCTCGAAATTGAAAAGCATTCCAAATGAACTCTGAAAAGGTTGAAAGTTGGCATGGTATCATCATTTCATCAACATAGCATGTGCAAGAAAGTAGAGAGGGTTACGGCAAAAACTGGATGCACTTTGTGTACAAAACAGACAATCTCTTTCGAAGTATCATGGTTTCATACGGAAACTCGTCTGTTACAAAGGAATTTCATTTTTTTGAACTTATTTGAACTCCGGACTTTTTCTTTGTCCAGAATGCACCATTCGAAGCCACATCATCAATTTTCAACCCTTTCTGACTTCATTTGTCATTTTTAATGCATTTAGTGATTGTTTTGAGCTATAAGACCCTGAAAGTGAAAAGCATTCCAGATGAGCTCTGAAAAGGTTGAAAGTTGGCATGGTATCATAATTTCATCCACATAGCATGTCGAGAAAGTAGAGAGGGTTACGGCAAAAACTGGATGCACTTCGTGTAAAAAACGGACAATCTCTTTTGAAGTATCAGGGTTTCATACGGAAACTCGTCTTTTACAAAGGGATTTCATTTTTTTTGAACTTATTTGAACTCCAGACTTTTTCTGTGTTCAAAATGCACCATTCGAAGCCACATCATCAATTTTCAACCCTTTCTCACTTCATTTGTTATTTTTCATGGATTTACTGATTGTTTTGAGCTATAAGACCCTGAATTTGAAAAGCATTCCAAATGAACTCTGATAAGGTTGAAAGTTGGCATGGTATCATCATTTCATCCACATAGCATGTGCAAGTAAGTAGAGAGGGTTACAGCAAAAAGTGGATGCACTTCATGTACAAAACGGACAAACTCTTTCGAAGTATCAGGATTTCATACGGAAACTCGTCTGTTACAAAGGGATTTCATTTTTTTGAACTTATTTGAACTCCAGACTTTTTCTGTGCTCAAAATGCACCATTCGAAGCCACATCATCAACTTTCAACCCTTTCTGACTTCATTTGTTATTTTCATGCATTTACTGATTGTTTTGAGCTATAAGACCTTGAAATTGAAAAGCATTCCAGATGAACTCTGAAAAGGTTCAAAGTTGGCATGGTATCATCATTTCAGCCACATAGCATGTGCAAGAAAGTAGAGAGGGTTACGGCAAAAACTGGATGCACTTTGTGTACAAAAACGGACAATCTCTTTCGAACTATCAGGGTTTCATACGGAAACTCGTCTGTTACAAAGGAATTTCATTTTTTTGAACTTATTTGAACTCCAAACTTTTTCTTTGTCCAGAATGCACCATTCTAAGCCACATCATCAATTTTCAACCCTTTCTGACTTCATTTGTTATTTTCATGCATTTACTGATTGTTTTGAGCTATAAGACCTCGAAATTGAAAAGCATTCCAAATGAACTCTGAAAAGGTTGAAAGTTGGCATGGTATCATCATTTCATCAACATAGCATGTGCAAGAAAGTAGAGAGGGTTACGGCAAAAACTGGATGCACTTTGTGTACAAAACAGACAATCTCTTTCGAAGTATCATGGTTTCATACGGAAACTCGTCTGTTACAAAGGAATTTCATTTTTTTGAACTTATTTGAACTCCGGACTTTTTCTTTGTCCAGAATGCACCATTCGAAGCCACATCATCAATTTTCAACCCTTTCTGACTTCATTTGTTATTTTTCATGCATTTGATGATTGTTTTGAGCTATAAGATCCTGAAATTGAAAAGCATTCCAGATGAACTCTGAAAAGGTTGAAAGTTGGCATGGT
>NC_057795.1:556868240-556869074 GCF_018294505.1 Triticum aestivum | reverse complement strand
TATCATCATTTCATCCACATAGAATGTGCAGGAAAGTAGAGAGGGTTACGGCAAAAACTGGATGCACTTTGTGTACAAAACGGACAATCTCTTTCGAAGTATCAGGGTTTCATACGGAAACTCGTCTGTTACAAAGGAATTTCATTTTTTTGAACTTATATGAACTCCAGACTTTTTCTTTGTCCAGAATGCACCATTCGAAGCCACATCATCAATTTTCAACCCTTTCTGACTTCATTTGTTATTTTCATGCATTTACTGATTGTTTTGAGCTATAAGACCTTGAAATTGAAAAGCATTCCAGATGAACTCTGAAAAGGTTGAAAGTTGGCATGGTATCATCATTTCATCCACGTAGCATGTGCAAGAAAGTAGAGAGGGTTACGGCAAAAACTGGATGCACTTTGTGTACAAAACGGACAATCTCTTTCGAAGTATCATGGTTTCATACGGAAACTCGTCTGTTAGAAAGGAATTTCATTTTTTTGAACATATTTGAACTCCAGACTTTTTCGTTGTCCAGAATGCACCATTCGAAGCCACATCATCAATTTTCAACCCTTTCTGATTTCATTTGTTATTTTTCATGCATTTACTGATTGTTTTGAGCTATAAGATCCTGAAATTGAAAAGCATTCTAGATGAACTCTGAAAAGGTTAAAAGTTGGCATGGTATCATCATTTCATCCACATAGCATGTGCAAGAAAGTAGAGAGGGTTGCGGCAAAAACTGGATGCACTTCGTGTACAAAACGGACAATCTCTTTCGAAGTATCAAGGTTTCATACGGAAACTCGTATGTTACTAAGGGATTTCATTTTTTTGAACTTATTT
>NC_057795.1:556867745-556868230 GCF_018294505.1 Triticum aestivum | reverse complement strand
AATGCACCATTCGAAGCCACATCATCAATTTTCAACCCTTTCTGACTTCATTTGTCATTTTTAATGCATTTAGTGATTGTTTTGAGCTATAAGACCCTGAAAGTGAAAAGCATTCCAGATGAGCTCTGAAAAGGTTGAAAGTTGGCATGGTATCATAATTTCATCCACATAGCATGTCGAGAAAGTAGAGAGGGTTACGGCAAAAACTGGATGCACTTCGTGTAAAAAACGGACAATCTCTTTTGAAGTATCAGGGTTTCATACGGAAACTCGTCTTTTACAAAGGGATTTCATTTTTTTTGAACTTATTTGAACTCCAGACTTTTTCTGTGTTCAAAATGCACCATTCGAAGCCACATCATCAATTTTCAACCCTTTCTCACTTCATTTGTTATTTTTCATGGATTTACTGATTGTTTTGAGCTATAAGACCCTGAATTTGAAAAGCATTCCAAATGAACTCTGATAAGGTTGAAAGTTGGCAT
>NC_057795.1:556866397-556867667 GCF_018294505.1 Triticum aestivum | reverse complement strand
AAATGCACCATTCAAAGCCACATCATCAATTTTCAACCCTTTCTGACTTCATTTGTTATTTTCATGCATTTACTGATTGTTTTGAGCTATAAGACCTTGAAATTGAAAAGCATTCCAGATGAACTCTGAAAAGGTTGAAAGTTGGCATGGTATCATCATTTCAGCCACATAGCATGTGCAAGAAAGTAGAGAGGGTTACGGTAAAAACTGGATGCACTTTGTGTACAAAAACGGACAATCTCTTTCGAAGTATCAGGGTTTCATACGGAAACTCGTCTGTTACAAAGGAATTTCATTTTTTTTCAACTTATTTGAACTCCAGACTTTTTCTTTGTCCAGAATGCACCATTCGAAGCCACATTATCAATTTTCAACCCTTTCTGACTTCATTTGTCATTTTTCATGCATTTACTGATTGTTTTGAGCTATAAGATCCTGAAATTGAAAAGCATTCCAGATGAACTCTGAAAAGGTTGAAAGTTGGCATGGTATCATCATTTCATCCACATAGCATGTGCAAGAAAGTAGAGAGGGTTACGACAAAAACTGGATGCACTTCGTGTACTAAACGGACAATCTATTTTGAAGTATCAGGGTTTCATACGAAAACTCGTCTGTTACAAAGGGATTTCTTTTTTTTGAACTTATTTGAACTCCAGACTTTTTCTGTGTTCAAAATCCACCATTCGAAGCCACATCATCAATTTTCAACCCTTTCTGACTTCATTTGTTATTTTTCATGCATTTACTGATTGTTTTGAGCTATAAGACCCTAAAATTGAAAATCATTCCAAATGAACTCTGAAAAGGTTGAAAGTTGGCATGGTAACATCATTTCATCCACATAGCATGTGCAGGAAAGTAGAGAGGGTTACGGAAAAAACTGGATGCACTTCGTGTACAAAATGGACAATCTCTTTCGAAGTATCAGGGTTTCATACGGAAACTCGTCTGTTACAAAGGGATTGCATTTTTTTGAACTTATTTGAACTCCAGACTTTTTCTGTGTTCAAAATGCACCATTCGAAGCCACATCATCAATTTTCAACCCTTTGTGACTTCATTTGTTTTTTTTCATGCATTTACTGATTGTTTTGAGCTATAAGACCCTGAAATTGAAAAGCATTCCAAATGAACTCTGAAAAGGTAAAAGTTGGCATGGTAACATCATTTCATCCACATAGCATGTGCAAGAAAGTAGAGAGGGTTATGGCAAAAACTAGATGCACTTCATGTACAAAACGGACAATCTATTTCGAAGTATCAGGGT
>NC_057795.1:556865673-556866369 GCF_018294505.1 Triticum aestivum | reverse complement strand
AGCCACATCATCAATTTTCAACCCTTTGTGACTTCATTTGTTTTTTTTTCATGCATTTACTGATTGTTTTGAGCTATAAGACCCTGAAATTGAAAAGCATTCCAAATGAACTCTGAAAAGGTAAAAGTTGGCATGGTAACATCATTTCATCCACATAGCATGTGCAAGAAAGTAGAGAGGGTTATGGCAAAAACTAGATGCACTTCATGTACAAAACGAACAATCTATTTCGAAGTATCAGGGTTTCATACGGAAACTCGTCTGTTACAAAGGGATTTCATTTTTTTGAACTTTTTTGAACTCTAGACTTTTTCTGTGCTCAAAATGCACCATTCGAAGCCACATCATCTATTATGAACCCTTTTTGACTTCATTTGTTAATTTTCATGCATTTACTGATTGTTTTGAGCTATAAGACCCTGAAAGTTAAAAGCATTCCACGTGAACTCTGAAAAGGTTGAAAGTTGGCATGGTATCAAAAATTCATCCACATAGCATGTGCAAGAAAGTAGAGAGGGTTACGGCAAAAACTGGATGCACTTTGTGTACAAAACGGATAATCTCTTTCGAAGTATGAGGGTTTCATACGGAAACTCATATGTTACAAAGGGATTTCATTTTTTTGACCTTATTTGAACTCCAGACTTTTTCTGTGTTCAAAATGCACCATTCGAAGCCACATCATCAATTTTCAAC
>NC_057795.1:556863327-556865663 GCF_018294505.1 Triticum aestivum | reverse complement strand
CATCATATCATCCACATAGCATGTGCAAGAAGGTAGAGAGTGTTACGGCCAAAACTAGATGCACTTCATGTTCAAAACGGACAATCTCTTTCGAAGTATCAGGGTTTCATACGGAAACTCGTCTGTTACAAAGGGACTTCATTTTTTGAACTTATTTGAACTCCAGACTTTTTCTGTGTTCAAAATGCACCATTCAAAGCCACATCATCAATTTTCAACCCTTTCTGACTTCATTTGTTATTTTTCATGCATTTACTGATTGTTTTGAGCTATAAGACCCTGAAAGTGAAAAGCATTCCAGATGAGGTCTGAAAAGGTTGATAGTTGGCATGGTATCATCATTTCATCCACATAGCATGTGCAAGAAATTAAAGAGGGTTACGGCAAAAACTGGATGCACTTCGTGTAAAAAACGGACAATCTCTTTCGAAGTATTAAGGTTTCATACGGAAACTCGTCTGTTAGAAAGGGATTTCGTTTTTTTGAACTTATTTGAACTCCAGACTTTTTCTGTGTTCAAAATGCACCATTCGAACCCACATCATCAATTTTCAACCCTTTGTGACTTCATTTGTTTTTTTCATGCATTTTGTGATTGTTTTGAGCTATAAGACCCTGAAAGTGAAAAGCATTCCATATGAGCTCTGAAAAGGTTGAAAGTTGGCATGGTATCATCATTTCATCCACATAGCATGTGCAAGAAGGTAGAGAGGGTTACGGCCAAAACTAGATGCACTTCGTGTACAAAACAGACAATCTCTTTCGAAGTACCAGTGTTTCATACGGAAACTCGTCTGTTACAAAGGGACTTCATTTTTTTGAACTTATTTGAACTCCAGACTTTTTCTTTGTTCAGAATGCACCATTCAAAGCCACATCATCAATTTTGAACCCTTTCTGACTTCATTTGTTATTTTTCATGCATTTACTGATTGTTTTGAGCTATAAGACCCTGAAACTGAAGAGCATTCTAAATGAACTCTGAAAAGGTTTAAAGTTGGCATGGTATCATCATTTCATCCACATAGCATGTGCAAGAAAGTAGAGAGGGTTACGGCAAAAACTGGATGCACTTCGTGTACAAAACGGACAATCTCTTTCGAAGTATCAGGGTTTCATATGGAAACTCGTCTGTTACAAAGGGATTTCATTTTTTTGAACTTATTTGAACTCCAGACTTTTTCTGTGTTCAAAATGCACCATTCGAAGCCACATCATCAATTTTCAACCCTTTTTGACTTCATTTGTTATTTTTCATGCATTTACTGATTGTTTTGAGCTATAAGACCCAGAAAGTGAAAAGCATTCCAAATGAACTCTGAAAAGGTTGAAAGTTGGCATGGTATCACCATTTCATCCGTATAGCATGTGCAAGAAAGCAGAGAGGTTTACGGCAAAAACTAGATGCACTTCATGTACAAAACGGACAATCTCTTTCGAAGTATCAGGGTTTCATACGGAAACTCGTATATTACAAAGGGATTTCATTTTTTTGAACTTATTTGAACTCCAGACTTTTTCTGTGTTCAAAATGCACCATTCGAAGCCACATCATCAATTTTCAACCCTTTGTGACTTCATTTGTTATTTTTCATGCATTTACTGATTGTTTTGAGCTATAAGACCCTGAAATTGAAAAGCATTCCAAATGAACTCTGAAAAGGTTAAAATTTGGCATGGTAACATCATTTCATCCACATAGCATGTGCAAGAAAGTAGAGAGGGTTATGACAAAAACTAGATGCACTTCATGTACAAAACGGACAATCTATATCGAAGTATCAGGGTTTCATACGGAAACTCGTCTGTTACAAAGGGATTTCATTTTTTTGAACTTTTTTGAACTCCAGACTTTTTCTGTGCTCAAGATGCAGCATTCGAAGCCACATCATTAATTTTGAACCCTTTTTGACTTCATTTGTTATTTTTCATGCATTTACTGATAGTTTCGAGCTATAAGACCCTGAAAGTGAAAAGCATTCCACGTCAACTCTGAAAAGGTTGAAAGTTGGCATGGTATCAAAAATTCATCCACATAGCATGTGCAAGAAAGTAGAGAGGGTTACGGCAAAAACTGGATGCACTTCATGTACAAAACAGACAATCTCTTTCGAAGTATCAGGGTTTCATACGGAAGCTCATATGTTACAAAGGGATTTCATTTTTTTGAACTTGTTTGAACTCTAGACTTTTTCTGTGTTCAAAATGCACCATTCGAAGCCACATCATCAATTTTGAACCCTTTCTGACTTCATTTGTGATATTTCATGCATTTACTGATTGTTTTGAGCTATAAGACCCTGAAAGTGAAAAGCATTCCAGATGAGCACTGAAAA
>NC_057795.1:556860985-556863030 GCF_018294505.1 Triticum aestivum | reverse complement strand
ACTCGTCTGTTACAAAGGGATTACATTTTTTTGAACTTATTTGAACTCCATACTTTTTCTGTGTTCAAAATGCACCATTCGAAACCACATCATCAATTTTCAACCTTTCTGACTTCATTTGTTATTTTTCATGCATTTACTAATTATTTTGAGCTATAAGACCCTAAAAGTGAAAAGCATTCCAGATGAACTCTGAAAAGGTTGAAAGTTGGTATGATATCATCATTTCATCCACATAGCATGTGCAAGAAATTAGAGAGGATTACGGCAAAAACTGGATGCACTTCGTGTACAAAACCGACAATCTCTTTCGAAGTATCAAGGTTTCATACGGAAACTCGTGTGTTACAAAGGGATTTCATTTTTTTGAACTTATTTGAACTCCAGACTTTTTCTGTGTTCAAAATGCACCATTCGAACCCACATCATCAATTTTCAACCCTTTCTGACTTCACTTCTTATTTTTCATGCATTTACTGATTGTTGTGAGCTATAAGACCCTGAAATTGTAAAGAATTCCAAATGAACTCTGAAAAGGTTGAAAGTTGGCATGATATCATCATTTCATCCACATAGCTTGTGCAAGAAAGTAGAGAGTGTTATGGCAAAAACTGGATGCACTTCGTGTACAAAACGGACAATCTCTTTCGAAGTATCAGAGTTTCATACGGAAACTCGTCTGTTATAAAGGGATTTCATTTTTTGAACTTATTTGAACTCCAGACTTTTTCTTTGTTCAGAATGCACCATTCGTTATTTTTGACTTCATTCGTTATTTTTCATGCATTTACTGATTGTTTTGAGCTATAAGATCCTGAAATTGAAAAGCATTCCAGATGAACTCTGAAAAGGTTTAAAGTTGGCATGGTATTATCATTTCATCCACATAGCATGTGCAAGAGAGTAGAGAGGGTTACGGCAAAAACTGGATGCACTTTGTGTACAAAACGGACAATCTCTTTCGAAGTATCAGGGTTTCATACAGAAACTCGTATGTTACAAAGGGATTTCATTTTTTAAACTTATTTGAACTCCAGACTTTTTCTGTCAACCCTTTTAGACTTCATTTGTTATTTTCATGCATTTACTGATTGTTTTGAGCTATAAGACCTTCAAATTGAAAAGCATTCCAGATGAACTCTGAAAAGGTTTAAAGTTGGCATGGTATCATCATTTCATCCACATAGCATGTGCAAGAAAGTAGAGAGGGTTACGGCAAAAACTGGACGCACTTCGTGTACAAAACGGACAATCTCTTTCGAAGTATCAGGGTTTCATACGGAAACTCGTTTGTACAAAGGGATTTCATTTTTTGAACTTATTTGAACTCAAGACTTTTCTCCGTTCAAAATGCACCATTCGAAGCCACATCATCAATTTTCAACCCTTCCTGACTTCATTTGTTATTTTTCATGCATTTACTGATTGTTTTGAGCTATAAGACCCTGAAATTAAAAAGCATTCCAAATGTACTCTGAAAGGTTAAAAGTTGGCATGCTAACATTATTTCATCCACATAGCATGTGCAAGAAAGTAGAGAGGGTTACGGCAAAAACTGGACGCACTTCGTGTACAAAACGGACAATCTCTTTCGAAGTATCAGGGTTTCATACGGAAACTCGTTTGTACAAAGGGATTTCATTTTTTGAACTTATTTGAACTCAAGACTTTTCTCCGTTCAAAATGCACCATTCGAAGCCACATCATCAATTTTCAACCCTTTGTGATTTCATTTGTTATTTTTCATGCATTTACTGATTGTTTTGAGCTATAAGACCTTGAAATTGAAAAGCATTCCAGATGAACTCTGAAAAGGTTGAAAGTTGGCATGGTATCATCATTTCATCCACATAGCATGTGCAAGAAAGTAGAGAGGGTTACGGCAAAAACTGGATGCACTTCGTGTACAAAACGTACAATCTCTTTCGAAGTATCAGGGTTTCATACGGAAACTCGTCTGTTATAAAGGGATTTCATTTTTTTGAACTTATTTGAACTCCAGACTTTTTCTGTGTTCAAAATGCACCATTCGAAGCCACATCATC
>NC_057795.1:556859700-556860871 GCF_018294505.1 Triticum aestivum | reverse complement strand
GGCATGGTAACATTATTTCATCCACATAGCATGTGCAAGAAAGTAGAGAGGGTTACGGCAAAAACTGGATGCACTTCGTGTACAAAACAGACAATCTATTTGAAAGTATCAGGGTTTCATACGGAAACTCGTCTGTTACTAAGGGATTTCATTTTTTTTAACTTATTTGAACTCCAGACTTTTTCTGCGCTCAAAATGCACCATTCGAAGCCACATCATCAATTTTCAACCCTTTCTGACTTCATTTGTTATTTTTCATGCATTAACTGATTCTTTTGAGCTATAAGACCCTGAAAGTGAAAAGCATTCCAGATGAACTCTGAAAAGGTTGAAAGTTGGCATGGTATCATAATTTCTTCCACATAGCATGTGCAGGAAAGTAGAGAGGGTTACGGCAAAAAATGGATGCACTTCGTGTAAAAAACGTACAATCTCTTTCGAAGTATCAGGGTTTCATACGGAAACTCGTGTGTTACAAAGGGATTCCATTTTTTGAACTTATTTGAACTCCAGACTTTTTCTTTGTTCAGAATGCACCATTCGAAGCCACATCATCAATTTTCAACCCTTTCTGACTTCATTTGTTATTTTTCATGCATTTACTGATTGTTTTGAGCTATAAGACCCTGAAATTGAAAAGCATTCAAAATGAACTCTGAAAAGGTTGAAAGTTGGCATGGTATCATCATTTCATCCACATAGCATGTGCAAGCAATTAGAGAGGGTTACGGTAAAAACTGGATGCACTTCGTGTACAAAACGGATAATCTCTTTCAAAGTATCATGGTTTCATACGGGACTCATCTGTTACAAAGGGATTTCATTTTTTTGAACTTATTTCAACTCCAGACTTTTTCTATGTTCAAAATGCACCATTCGAAGCCACATCATCAATTTTCAACCCTTTCTGACTTCATTTGTTATTTTTTCATGCATTAACTGATTGTTTTGAGCTATAAGACCTTGAAATTGAAAAGCATTCCAGATGAACTCTGAAAAGGTTGAAAGTTGGCATGGTATCATAATTTCATCCACATAGCATGTGCAGGAAAGTAGAGAGGGTTACGGCAAAAACTGGATGCACTTCGTGTACAAAACGGACAATCTCTTTCGAAGTATCAAGGTTTCATACGGAAACTCGTGTGTTAAAAAGGGATTTCATTTTTTGAAC
>NC_057795.1:556853922-556859578 GCF_018294505.1 Triticum aestivum | reverse complement strand
GTTCAAAATGCACCATTCGAAGCCACATCATCAATTTTCAACCCTTTCTGACTTCATTTGTTATTTTTCATGCATTTACTGATTGTTTTGAGCTATAAGACCCTGAAATTGAAAAGCATTCCAAATGAACTCTGAAAAGGTTGAAAGTTGGCATGGTATCATCATTTCATCCACATAGCATGTGCAAGAAATTAGAGAGGGTTACGGTAAAAACTGGATGCACTTCGTGTACAAAACGGATAATCTCTTTCGAAGTATCATGGTTTCATACGGGAACTCATCTGTTACAAAGGGATTTCATTTTTTTTGAACTTATTTGAACTCCAGACTTTTTCTATGTTCAAAATGCACCATTCGAAGCCACATCATCAATTTTCAACCCTTCCTGACTTCATTTGTTATTTTTCATGCAATTACTGATTGTTTTGAGCTATAAGACCCTCAAATTGAAAAGCATACCAAATGAACTCTGAAAAGGTTCAAAGTTGGCATGGTAACATCATTTCATCCACATAGCTTGTCCAAGAAAGTAGACAGGGTTACGACAAAAACTGGATGCACTTTGTGTACAAAACAGACAATCTATTTCGAAGTATTAGGGTTTCACACGGAAACTCGCTTATTACAAAGGGATTTCATTTTTTAAACTTATTTGAACTCGGGACTTTTTCTATGTTCAAAATGCACCATTCAAAGCCACATCATCAATTTTCAACCCTTTCTGACTTCATTTGTTATTTTTCATCCATTTACTGATTGTTTTGAGCTATAAGACCCTGAAATTGAAGAGCATTCTAAATGAACTCTGAAAAAGTTAAAAGTTGGCATGGTAACATCATTTCATCCACATAGCATGTGCAAGAAAGTAGAGAGGGTTACGGCAAAAACTGGATGCACTTCGTGTACAAAACGGACAATCTCTTTCAAAGTATCAGTGTTTCATATGGAAACTCGTCTGTTACAAAGGGATTTCAATTTTTCGAACTTATTTGAACTCCAGACTTTTTCTGTGTTCAAAATGCACCATTCGAAGCCACATCATCAATTTTGGACCCTTTTTGACTTCATTTGTTATTTTTCATGCATTTATTGATAGTTTCGAGCTATAAGACCCTGAAAGTGAAAAGCATTCCACGTGAACTCTGAAAAGGTTGAAAGTTGACATGGTATCAAAAATTCATCCACATAGCATGTGCAAGAAAGTAGAGAGGGTTACGGCAAAAACTGGATGCACTTCATGTACAAAACGGACAATCTCTTTCGAAGTATCAGGGTTTCATACGGAAGCTCGTATGTTACAAAGGGATTTCATTTTTTTGAACTTGTTTGAACTCCAGAGTTTTTCTGTGTTGAAAATGCACCATTCGAAGCCACATCATCAATTTCCAACCCTTTGTGACATCATTTGTTATTTTTCATGCATTTACTGATTGTTTTGAGCTATAAGACCCTGAAATTGAAAAGCATTCAAAATGAACTCTGAAAAGGTTGAAAGTTGGCATGGTATCATCATTTCATCCACATAGCATGTGCAAGAAAGTAGAGAGTGTTACGACAAAAACTGGATGCACTTCGTGTACTAAACGGACAATCTATTTCGAAGTATCAGGGTTTCATACGGAAACTCGTCTGTTACAAAGGGATTTCATTTTTTTGAACTTATTTGAACTCCAGACTTTTTCCGTGTACAAAATTCACCATTCAAAGCCACATCATCAATTTCAACCCTTTCTGACTTCATTTGTTATTTTTCATGCATTTACTGATTGTTTTGAGCTATAAGACCCTCGAATTGAAAAGCATTCCAAATGAACTCTAAAAAGGTTCAAAATTGGCATGGTAACATTATTTCATCCACATAGCATGTGCAAGAAATTAAAGAGGCTTACGGCAAAAACTGGATGCACTTTGTGTACAAAACGGACAATCTCTTTCGAAGTATTAAGGTTTCATACGGAAACTCGTCTGTTACAAAGGGATTACATTTTTTTGAACTTATTTGAACTCCATACTTTTTCTATGTTCAAAATGCACCATTCGAAACCACATCATCAATTTTCAACCTTTCTGACTTCATTTGTTATTTTTCATGCATTTACTGATTATACCTAAAAGTGAAAAGCATTCCAGATGAACTTTGAAAAGGTTGAAAGTTGGTATGGTATCATCATTTCATCCACATAGCATGTGCAAGAAAGTAGAGAGGATTACGGCAAAAACTGGATGCACTTCGTGTACAAAACCGACAATCTCTTTCAAAGTATCAAGGTTTCATACGGAAACTCGTCTGTTACAAAGGGATTTCATTTTTTTT
Source organism: Triticum aestivum (assembly GCF_018294505.1). NCBI lineage: Eukaryota > Viridiplantae > Streptophyta > Magnoliopsida > Poales > Poaceae > Triticum > Triticum aestivum. Next base: position 556,857,264 of record NC_057795.1, on the reverse strand, counting down.
GAACTTATTTGAACTCCAGACTTTTTCTGTGTTCAAAATGCACCATTCGAATCCACATCATCAATTTTCAACCCTTTCTGACTTCACTTCTTATTTTTCATGCATTTACTGATTGTTTTGAGCTATAAGACCCTGAAATTGAAAAGAATTCCAAATGAACTCTGAAAAGGTTGAAAGTTGGCATGATATCATCATTTCATCCACATAGCTTGTGCAAGAAAGTAGAGAGTGTTATGGCAAAAACTGGATGCACTTCGTGTACAAAACGGACAATCTCTTTTGAAGTATCAGAGTTTCATACGGAAACTCGTCTGTTATAAAGGGATTTCATTTTTTGAACTTATTTGAACTCCAGACTTTTTCTTTGTTCAGAATGCACCATTCGAAGCCACATCATCAATTTTGAACCCTTTTTGACTTCATTCGTTATTTTTCATGCATTTACTGATTGTTTTGAGCTATAAGATCCTGAAATTGAAAAGCATTCCAGATGAACTCTGAAAAGGTTTAAAGTTGGCATGGTATTATCATTTCATCCACATAGCATGTGCAAGAAAGTAGAGAGGGTTACGGCAAAAACTGGATCCACTTTGTGTACAAAACGGACAATCTCTTTCGAAGTATCAGGGTTTCATACAGAAACTCGTCTGTTACAAAGGGATTTCATTTTTTGAACTTATTTGAACTCCAGACTTTTTCTGTCAACCCTTTTAGACTTCATTTGTTATTTTCATGCATTTACTGATTGTTTTGAGCTATAAGACCTTCAAATTGAAAAGCATTCTAGATGAACTCTGAAAAGGTTTAAAGTTGGCATGGTATCATCATTTCATCCACATAGCATGTGCAAGAAATTAGAGAGGGTTACGGCAAAAACTGGATGCACTTCGTGTACAAAACGGACAATCTCTTTTGAAGTATCAGGGTTTCATATGGAAACTCGTATGTTACAAAGGGATTTCATTTTTTTGAACTTATTTGAACTCCAGACTTTTTCTGTCTTCAAAATGCACCATTCGAAGCCACGTCATCAATTTTCAACCCTTTCTGACTTCATTTGTTATTTTTCATGCATTTACTGATTGTTTTGAGCTATAAGATCCTGAAATTGAAAAGCATTCCAGATGAACTCTGAAAAGGTTTAAAGTTGGCATGGTATTATCATTTCATCCACATAGCATGTGCAAGAAAGTAGAGAGGGTTACGGCAAAAACTGGATGCACTTCATGTACAAAACGGATAATCTCTTTCGAAGTATCAGGGTTTCATACGGAAACTCGTCTGTTAGAAAGGGATTTCATTTTTTTGAACTTATTTGAACTCTAGACTTTTTCTGTGTTCAAAATGCACCATTCGAAGCCACATCATCAATTTTCAACCCTTTCTGACTTCATTTGTTATTTTTCATGCATTTACTGATTGTTTTGAGCTATAAGACCCTGAAATTGAAAAGCATAATAAATGAACTCTGAAAAAGTTAAAAGTTGGCATGATAACATCATTTCATCCACATAGCATGTGCAAGAGAGTAGAGAGGGTTACAGCAAAAACTGGATGCACTTCGTGTACAAAACGGACAATCTCTTTCGAAGTATCAGGGTTTCATACGGAAACTCGTCTGTTACAAAGGGATTTCATTTTTTTGGACTTATTTGAACTCCAGACTTTTTCTTTGTTTAGAATGCACCATTCAAAGCCACATCATCAATTTTCAACCCTTTGTGACTTCATTTGTTATTTTTCATGCATTTACTAATTGTTTTGAGCTATAAGACCCTGAAATTGAAAAGCATTCTAAATGAACTCTGAAAAGGTTAAAAGTTGGCATGGTAACATAATTTCATCCACATAGCATGTGCAAGAAAGTAGAGAGGGTTACGGCAAAAACTGGATGCACTTCGTGTACAAAATGGACAATCTCTTTTCGAAGTATCAGTGTTTCATATGGAAACTTGTCTGTTACAAAGGGATTTCATTTTTTGAACTTATTTGAACTCCAGACTTTTTCTGTGTTCAAAATGCACCATTCGAAGCCACATCATCAATTTTCAACCCTTTTTGACTTCATTTGTTATTTTTCATGCATTTACTGATTGTTTTGAGCTATAAGACCCTGAAAGTGAAAAGCATTCCAGATGAACTCTGAAAAGGTTGAAAGTTGGCATGGTATCATCAATTCATCCACATAGGATGTGCAAGAAAGTAGAGAGGGTTACGGCAAAAACTGGATGCACTTCGTGTACAAAAAGGACAATCTCTTTCGAAGTATCATGGTTTCATACGGAAACTCGTCTGTCACAAAGGGATTTCATTTTTTGAACTTATTTGAACTCCAGACTTTTTTTGTGTTCAAAATGCACCATTCGAAGCCACATCATCAATTTTCAACCCTTTTAGACTTCATTTGTTATTTTCATGCATTTACTGATTGTTTTGAGCTATAAGACCTTGAAATTGAAAAGCATTCCAGATGAACTCTGAAAAGGTTGAAAGTTGGCATGGTATCATCATTTCATCCACATAGCATGTGCAAGAAAGTAGAGAGGGTTACCAAAAAAACTGTATGCACTTCCTGTACAAAATGGACAATCTCTTTCGAAGTATCAGGGTTTCATACGGAAGCTCGTAAGTTCCAAAGGGATTTCATTTTTTCGAACTTATTTGAACTCCAGACTTTTTCTGTGTTCAAAATACACCATTCGAAGCCACATCATCAATTTTCAACCCTTTCTGACTTCATTTGTTATTTTTCATGCATTTACTTATTGTTTTGAGCTATAACACCTTGAAATTGAAAAGCATTCCAGATGAACTCTGAAAAGGTTGAAAGTTGGCATGGTATCATCATTTCATCCACATAGCATGTGCAAGAAAGTATAGAGGGTTATGGCAAAAACTGGATGCACTTTGTGTACAAAATGAACAATCTCTTTCGAAGTATCAGGGTTTCATACGGAAACTCGTCTGTTACAAAGGGATTTTATTTTTTTGAACTTATTTGAACTCTAGACTTTTTCTTTGTTCAAAATGCACCATTCGAAGCCACATCATCAATTTTCAACCATTTCTGACTTCATTTGTTATTTTTCATGCATTTACTGATTGTTTTGAGCTATAAGATCCTAAAATTGAAAAGCATTCCAGATGAACTCTGAAAATGTTGAAAGTTGGCATGGTATCATCATTTCATCCATATATCATGTGCAAGAAAGTAGAGATGGTTATGGCAAAAACTGGATGCACTTTGTGTACAAAACGAACAATCTATTTCGAAGTATCAGGGTTTCATACGGAAACTCGTCTGTTACAAAGGGATTTCATTTTTTTTGAACTTATTTGAAC
>NC_057795.1:556847721-556853736 GCF_018294505.1 Triticum aestivum | reverse complement strand
AATGCACCATTCAAATCCACGTCATCAATTTTCAACCCTTTCTGACTTCATTTGTTATTTTTCATGCATTTACTGAACGTTTTGAGCTATAAGACCCTGAAAGTGAAAAGCATTCCAGATGAGCTCTGAAAAGGTTGATAGTTGGCATGGTATCATCATTTCATCCATATAGCATGTGCAAGAAATTAGAGAGGGTTACGGCAAAAACTGGATGCACTTCGTGTACAAAACGGACAATCTCTTTCGAAGTATTAGGGTTTCATACGAAAACTCGTCTGTTACAAAGGGATTTCATTTTTTTGAACTTATTTGAACTCCAGACTTTTTCTGTGTTCAAAATGCACCATTCGAAGCCACATCATCAATTTTCAACCCTTTCTGACTTCATTTTGTTATTTTTCATGCATTTACTGATTGTTTTGAGCTATAAGACCGTAAAAGTGAAAAGCATTCCAGATGAACTCTGAAAAGGTTGAAAGTTGGTATGGTATCATCATTTCATCCACATAGCATGTGCAAGAAATTAGAGAGGGTTACGACAAAAACTGAATGCACTTCGTATAAAAAAGCGATAATCTCTTTCGAAGTATCAAGGTTTCATACGGAAACTCGTCTGTTACAAAGCTATTTAATTTTTTTTGAACATATTTGAACTCCAGACTTTTTCTGTGTTCAAAATGCACCATTCGAACCAACATCATCAATTTTCAACCCTTTCTGACTTCATTTGTTATTTTTCATGCATTTACTGATTGTTTTGAGCTATAAGACCTAGAAATTGAAAAGCATTCCAGATGAACTCTGAAAAGGTTGAAAGTTGGCATGATATCATCATTTCATCCACATAGCTTGTGTAGGAAAGTAGAGAGGGTTACGGCAAAAACTGGATGCACTTCGTGTACAAAATGGACAATCTCTTTCGAAGTATTAGGGTTTCATACGGAAACTCGTCTGTTACAAAGGGATTTTATTTTGTTGAACTTATTTGAACTCCAAACTTTTTCTGTGTTCAAAATGCACCATTCGAAGGCACATCATCAATTTTCAACCCTTTCTGACTTCATTTGTTATTTTTCATGCATTTACTGATTGTTTTGAGCTATAAGACCCTGAAATTGAAAAGCATTCCAAATGAACTCTGAAAAGGTTAAAAGTTGGCATGGTAACATTATTTCATCCACATAGCATGTGCAAGAAAGTAGAGAGGGTTACGGAAAAAACTGGATGCACTTCGTGTACAAAACAGACAATCTATTTGAAAGTATCAGGGTTTCATACGGAAACTCGTCTGTTACTAAGGGATTTCATTTTTTTTAACTTATTTCAACTCCAGACTTTTTGTGTGCTCAAAATGCACCATTCGAAGCCACATCATCAATTTCCAACCCTTTCTGACTTCATTTGTTATTTTTCATGCATTAACTGATTCTTTTGAGCTATAAGACCCTGAAAGTGAAAAGCATTCCAGATGAACTCTAAAAAGGTTGAAAGTTGGCATGGTATCATAATTTCTTCCACATAGCATGTGCAGGAAAGTAGAGAGGGTTACGGCAAAAAATGGATGCACTTCGTGTAAAAAACGTACAATCTCCTTCGAAGTATCAGGGTTTCATACGGAAACTCGTGTGTTACAAAGGGATTTCATTTTTTGAAAACTTATTTGAACTCCAGAATTTTTCTTTGTTCAGAATGCACCATTCGAAGCCACATCATCAATTTTCAACCCTTTCTGACTTCATTTGTTATTTTTCATGCATTTACTGATTGTTTTGAGCTATAAGACCCTGAAATTGAAAAGAATTCCAAATGAACTCTGAAAAGGTTGAAAGTTGGCATGGTATCATCATTTCATCCACATAGCATGTGCAAGCAATTAGAGAGGGTTACGGTAAAAACTGGATGCACTTCGTGTACAAAACGGATAATCTCTTTCAAAGTATCATGGTTTCATACGGGACTCATCTGTTACAAAGGGATTTCATTTTTTTGAACTTATTTGAACTCCAGACTTTTTCTATGTTCAAAATGCACCATTCGAAGCCACATCATCAATTTTCAACCCTTTCTGACTTCATTTGTTGTTTTTCATGCATTAACTGAGTGCTTTGAGCTATAAGACCTTGAAATTGAAAAGCATTCCAGATGAACTCTGAAAAGGTTGAAAGTTGGCATGGTATCGTAATTTCATCCACATAGCATGTGCAGGAAAGTAGAGAGGGTTACGGCAAAAACTGGATGCACTTCGTGTACAAAACGGACAATCTCTTTCGAAGTATCAAGGTTTCATACGGAAACTCGTGTGTTACAAAGGGATTTCATTTTTTGAACTTATTTGAACTCCAGACTTTTTCTATGCTCAAAATGCACCATTCGAAGCCACATTATCAATTTTCAACCCTTTCTGACTTCATTTGTTATTTTTCATGCATTTACTGATTGTTTTGAGCTATAAGACCCTGAAATTGAAAAGCATTCCAAATGAACTCTGAAAAGGCTGAAAGTTGGCATGGTATCATCATTTCATCCACATAGCATGTGCAAGAAATTAGAGAGGGTTACGGTAAAAACTAGATGCACTTCGTGTACAAAACGGATAATCTCTTTCGAAGTATCATGGTTTCATACGGGAACTCATCTGTTACAAAGGGATTTCATTTTTTTGAACTTATTTGAACTCCAGACTTTTTCTATGCTCAAAATGCACCATTTGAAGCCACGTCATCAATTTTCAACCCTTTCTGACTTCATTCGCTATTTTTCATGCATTTACTGATTGTTTTGAGCTATAAGACCCTGAAAGTGAAAAGCATTCCAGATGAACTCTGAAAAGGTTGAAAGTTGGAATGGTATCACCATTTCATCCACATAGCATGTGCAAGAAAGTAGAGAGGGTTACGGGAAAAACTGGATGCACTTCGTGTACAAAACGGACAATCTCTTTCGAAGTATCAGGGTTTCATACGGAAACTCGTGTATTACAAAGGGATTTCATTTTTTGAACTTATTTGAACTCCAGACTTTTTCTATGTTCAAAATGCACCATTCGAAGCCACATCATCAATTTTCAACCCTTTGTGACTTCATTTGTTATTTTTCATGCATTTACTCATCGTTTTGAGCTATAAGACTCTGAAATTGAAAAGCATTCCAAATGAACTCTGAAAAGGTTGAAAGTTGGCATGGTATCATCATTTCATCCACATAGCATGTGCAAGAAAGTAGAGAGGGTTACGGCAAAAACTGGATGCACTTCGTGTACAAAACGTACAATCTCTTTCGAAGTATCAGGGTTTCATACGGAAACTCGTCTGTTACAAAGGGATTTCATTTTTTTGGACTTATTTGAACTCCAGACTTTTTCTTTGTTTAGAATGCACCATTCAAAGCCACATCATCAATTTTCAACCCTTTGTGACTTCATTTGTTATTTTTCATGCATTTACTGATTGTTTTGAGCTATAAAACCCTGAAATTGAAAAGCGTTCTAAATGAACTCTGAAAAGGTTAAAAGTTGGCATGGTAACATAATTTCATCCACATAGCATGTGCAAGAAAGTAGAGAGGGTTACGGCAAAAACTGGATGCACTTCGTGTACAAAATGGACAATCTCTTTCGAAGTATCAGGGTTTCATACGGAAACTCGTCTGTTACAAAGGGATTTCATTTCTTTGAACTTATTTGAACTCCAGACTTTTTCAATGCTCAAAATGCACCATTCCAAGCCACATCATCAATTTTCAACCCTTTCTGACTTCATTTGTTATTTTTCATGCATTTACTGATTGTTTTGAGCTATAAGACCCTGAAAGTGAAAAGCATTCTAGATGAACTCTGAAAAGGTTGAAAGTTGGCATGGTATCATCATTTCATCCACATAGGATGTGCAGGAAAGTAGAGAGGGTTACGGCAAAAACTGGATGCACTTCGTGTACAAAACGGACAATCTCTTTCGAAGTATCATGGTTTCATACGGAAACTCGTCTGTCACAAAGGGATTTCATTTTTTGAACTTATTTGAACTCCAGACTTTTTCTGTGTTCAAAATGCACCATTCGAAGCCACATCATCAATTTTCAACCCTTTTAGACTTCATTTGTTATTTTCATGCATTTACTGATTGTTTTGAGCTATAAGACCTTGAAATTGAAAAGCATTCCAGATGAACTCTGAAAAGGTTGAAAGTTGGCATGGTATCATCATTTCATCCACATAGCATGTGCAAGAAAGTAGAGAGGGTTACGGTAAAAGCTGGATGCACTTCGTGTACAAAACGGACAATCTCTTTCGAAGTATCATGGTTTCATACGGGAACTCATCTGTTACAAAGGGATTTCATTTTTTTGAGCTTATTTGAACTCCAGACTTTTTCTATGTTCAAAATGCACCATTCGAACCAACATCATCAATTTTCAACCCTTTCTGCTTCATTTGTTATTTTTCATGCATTTACTAATTGTTTTGAGCTATAAGAACCTGAAATTAAAAAGTATACTAAATGAACTCTGAAAAGGTTGAAAGTTGGCATGGTAACATCATTTCATCCACATAGCTTGTCCAAGACAGTAGAGAGGGTTACGACAAAAACTGGATGCACTTCGTGTACAAAACAGACAATCTATTTCGAAGTATCAGGGTTTCATACGGAAACTCGTCTGTTACGAAGGGATTTCATTTTTTTGAACTTATTTGAACTCCAGACTTTTTCAATGCTCAAAATGCACCATTCCAAGCCACATCATCAATTTTCAACCCTTTCTGACTTCATTTGTTATTTTTCATGCATTTACTGATTGTTTTGAGCTATAAGACCCTGAAAGTGAAAAGCATTCCAGATGAACTCTGAAAAGGTTGAAAGTTGGCATGGTATCATCATTTCATCCACATAGGATGTGCAGGAAAGTAGAGAGGGTTACGGCAAAAACTGGATGCACTTCGTGTACAAAACGGACAATCTCTTTCGAAGTATCATGGTTTCATACGGAAACTCGTCTGTCACAAAGGGATTTCATTTTTTGAACTTATTTGAACTCCAGACTTTTTCTGTGTTCAAAATGCACCATTCGAAGCCACATCATCAATTTTCAACCCTTTTAGACTTCATTTGTTATTTTCATGCATTTACTGATTGTTTTGAGCTATAAGACCTTGAAATTGAAAAGCATTCCAGATGAACTCTGAAAAGGTTGAAAGTTGGCATGGTATCATCATTTCATCCACATAGCATGTGCAAGAAAGTAGAGAGGGTTACGGTAAAAGCTGGATGCACTTCATGTACAAAACGGACAATCTCTTTCGAAGTATCATGGTTTCATATGGGAACTCATCTGTTACAAAGGGATTTCATTTTTTTGAGCTTATTTGAAGTCCAGACTTTTTCTATGTTCAAAATGCACCATTTGAAGCCACATCATCAATTTTCAACCATTTCTGCTTCATTTGTTATTTTTCATGCATTTACTAATTGTTTTGAGCTATAAGACCCTGAAATTAAAAAGTATACCAAATGAACTCTGAAAAGGTTGAAAGTTGGCATGGTAACATCATTTCATCCACATAGCTTGTCCAAGAAAGTAGACAGGGTTACGACAAAAACTAGATGCACTTCGTGTACAAAACAGACAATCTATTTCGAAGTATCAGGGTTTCATACGGAAACTCGCTTATTACAAAGGGATTTCATTTTTTAAACTTATTTGAACTCAGGACTTTTTCTATGTTCAAAATGCACCATTCGAAGCCACATCATCAATTTTCAACCCTTTCTGCCTTCATTCGTTATTTTTCATGCATTTACTGATTGTTTTGAGCTATAAGACCCTGAAAGTGAAAAGCATTCCAGATGAACTCTGAAAAGGTTGAAAGTTGGAATGGTATCACCATTTCATCCACATAGCATGTGCAAGAAAGTAGAGAGGGTTACGGCAAAAACTGGATGCACGTCGTGTACAAAACGGACAATCTCTTTTGAAGTATCAGGGTTTCATACGGAAACTCGTGTATTACAAAGGGATTTC
>NC_057795.1:556843121-556847554 GCF_018294505.1 Triticum aestivum | reverse complement strand
CATCATTTCATCCACATAGCATGTGCAAGAAAGTAGAGAGGGTTACGACAAATACTGGATGCACTTCGTGTACAAAACGTACAATCTCTTTCGAAGTATCAGGGTTTCATACGGAAACTCGTCTATTACAAAGGGATTTCATTTTTTTGAACTTATTTGAACTCCAGACTTTTTCTGTGTTCAAAATGCACCATTCGAAGCCACATCATCAATTTTCAACCCTTTGTGACTTCATTTGTTATTTTTCAAGCATTTACTTATTGTTTTCAGCTATAAGACCCGGAAATTGAAAAGCATTCGAAATGAACTCTGAAAAGGTTAAAAGTTGGCATGGTAACATTATTTCATCCACATAGCATGTGCAACAAAGTAGAGAGGGTTACGGCAAAAACTGGATGCACTTCGTGTACAAAACAGACAATCTATTTAAAAGTATTAGGGTTTCATACGGAAACTCGTCTGTTATAAAGGGATTTCATTTTTTTGAACTTATTTGAACTCTAGACTTTTTCTGTGCTCAAAATGCACCATTTGAAGCCACATCATCAATTTTCAACCCTTTCTGACTTCATTTGTTATTTTTCATGCATTAACTGATTCTTTTGAGCTATAAGACCCTGATAGTGAAAAGCATTTCAGATGAACTCTGAAAAGGTTGAAAGTTGGCATGGTATCATCATTTCATCCACATAGCATGTCCAGGAAAGTAGAGAGTGTTACGGCAAAAACTAGATGCACTTCATGTACAAAACGGACAAACTCTTTCGAAGTATCAGGGTTTCATACGGAAACTCGTGTGTTACAAAGGGATTTAAAATTTTGAACTTATTTGAACTCCAGACTTTTTCTATGTTCAAAATGCACCATTCGAAGCCACATCATCAATTTTCAACCCTTTCTGACTTCATTTGTTATTTTTCATGCATTTACTTATTGTTTTGAGCTATAAGTCCCTGAAATTGAAAAGCATTCCAAATGAACTCTGAAAAGGTTGAAAGTTTGCATGGTATCATCATTTCATCCACATAGCATGTGCAAGAAATTAGAGAGGATTACGGTAAAAACTGGATGCACTTCGTGTACAAAACGGACAATCTCTTTCGAAGTATCATGGTTTCATACGGGAACTCATCTGTTACAAAGGGATTTCATTTTTTTTGAACTTATTTGAACTCCAGACTTTTTCTATGTTCAAAATGCACCATTCGAAGCCACATTATCAATTTTCAACCCTTTCTGACTTCATTTGTTATTTTTCATACATTTACTAATTTGAGCTATAAGACCCTGAAATTGAAAAGCATACCAAATGAACACTGAAAAGGTTGAAAGTTGGCATGGTAACATCATTTCATCCACATAGCTTGTCCAAGAAAGTACAGAGGGTTACGACAAAAACTGGATGCACTTCGTGTAAAAAACAGACAATCTATTTTGAAGTATCAGGGTTTCATACGGAAACTCGTATGTTACAAAGGGATTTCATTTTTTAAACTTATTTGAACTCGGGACTTTTTCTATGTTCAAAATGCACCATTCGAAGCCACATCATCAATTTTCAACCCTTTCTGACTTCATTTGTTATTTTTCATACATTTACTCATTGTTTTGAGCTATAAGACCCTGAAAGTGAAAAGCATTCCAAATGAACTCTGAAAAGGTTGAAAGTTGTAATGGTATCACCATTTCATCCACATAGCATGTGCAAGAAAGTAGAGAGGGTTACGGCAAAAACTGGATGCACTTCGTGTACAAAACGGACAATCTCTTTCGAAGTATCAGGGTTTCATACGGAAACTCGTGTGTTACAAAGGGATTTCATTTTTTTGAACTTATTTGAACTCCAGAGTTTTTCTGTGTTGAAAATGCACCATTCGAAGCCACATCATCAATTTCCAACCCTTTGTGACTTCATTTGTTATTTTTCATGCATTTACTAATTGTTTTGAGCTATAAGACCCTGAAATTAAAAAACATTCAAAATGAACTCTGAAAAGGTTGAAAGTTGGCATGGTATCATCATTTCATCCACATAGCATGTGCGAGAAAGTAGAGAGTGTTACGGCAAAAACTGGATGCACTTCGTGTACTAAACGGACAATCTATTTCGAAGTATCAGGGTTTCATACGGAAACTCGTCTGTTACAAAGGGATTTCATTTTTTTGAACTTATTTGAACTCCAGACTTTTTCCGTGTACAAAATTCACCATTCAAAGCCACATCATCAATTTCAACCCTTTCTGACTTCATTTGTTATTTTTCATGCATTTACTGATTGTTTTGAGCTATAAGACCCTCGAATTGAAAAGCATTCCAAATGAACTCTGAAAAGGTTCAAAGTTGGCATGGTAACATTATTTCATCCACATAGCATGTGCAAAAAGTAGAGAGGGTTACTGCAAAAACTGGATGCACTTCGTGTACAAAACAGACAATCTATTTGAAAGTATCAAGGTTTCATACGGAAACTCGTCTGTTACAAAGGGATTTCATTTTTTTGAACTTATTTGAACTCCAGACTTTTTCTGTGCTCAAAAGGCACCATTCGAAGCCACATCATCAATTTTCAACCCTTTCTAACTTCATTTGTTATTTTTCATGCATTAACTGATTGTTTTGAGCTATAAGACCCTGAAAGTAAAAAGCATTCCAGATGAACTCTGAAAAGGTTGAAAGTTGGCAGGGTATCATCATTTCATCCACATAGCATGTGCAGCAAAGTAGAGAGGGTTATGGCAAAAACTAGATGCACTTCGTGTACAAAACGGACAATCTCTTTTGAAGTATCAGGGTTTCATACGGAAACTCGTGTGTTACAAAGGGATTTCATTTTTTGAACTTATTTGAACTCCAGACTTTTTCTATGTTCAAAATGCACCATTCGAAGCCACATCATCAATTTTCAACCCTTTCTGACTTCATTTGTTATTTTTCATGCATTTACTGATTGTTTTGAGCTATAAGTCCCTGAAATTGAAAAGCATTCCAAATGAACTCTGAAAAGGTTGAAAGTTAGCATGGTATCATTATTTCATCCACATAGCATGTGCAAGAAATTAGAGATGGTTACGGTAAAAACTGGATGCACTTCATGTACAAAACGGACAATCTCTTTCGAAGTATCATGGTTTCATACGGGAACTCATCTGTTACAAAGGGATTTCATTTTTTTGTACTTATTTGAACTCCAGACTTTTTCTTTGTTCAAAATGCACCATTTGAAGCCACATCAACAATTCCTTTCTGACTTCATTTGTTATTTTTCATGCATTTACTGATTGTTTTGAGCTATAAGACTCTGAAATTAAAAAGCATACCAAATGAACTCTGAAAAGGTTGAAAGTTATCATGGTAAGATCGTCTCAACCACATAGCTTGTGCAAGAAAGTAGAGAGGGTTACGGCAAAAACTGGGTGCACTTCGTGTACAAAACAGACAATCTATTTCGAAGTATCAGGGTTTCATACGGAAACTCGTATGTTACAGAGGGATTTCATTTTTTGAACTTATTTGAACTCGAGACTTTTTCTATGTTCAAAATGCACCATTCGAAGCCACATCATCAATTTTCAACCCTTTCTGACTTCATTTGTTATTTTTCATGCATTTACTGATTGTTTTGAGCTATAAGACTCTGAAAGTGAAAATCATTCCAGATGAACTCTGAAAAGGTTGAAAGTTGACATGGTATCATCATTTCATCCACATAGCATGTGCAAGAAAGTAGATAGGGTTACGGCAAAAACTGGATGCACTTCATGTACAAAACGAACAATCTCTTTCGAAGTATCAGGGTTTCATACGGAAAGTCGTCTGTTACGAAGGGATTTCATTTTTTTGAACTTATTTGAACTCCAGACTTTTTCTATTTTCAAAATGCACCATTCGAAGCAACATCATCAATTTTCAACCCTTTCTGACTTCATTTGTTATTTGTCATACATTTACTAATTTGAGCTATAAGACCCTGAAATTGAAAAGCATACCAAATGAACACTGAAAAGGTTGAAAGTTGTCATGGTAACATCATTTCATCCACATAGCTTGTCCAAGAAAGTACAGAGGGTTACGGCAAAAACTGGATGCACTTCGTGTAAAAAAACAGACAATCTATTTCGAAGTATCAGGGTTTCATACGGAAACTCGTATGTTACTAAGGGATTTCATTTTTTAAACTTATTTGAACTCGAGACTTTTTCTATGTTCAAAATGCACCATTCGAAGCCACATCATCAATTTTAAACCCTTTCTGACTTCATTTGTTATTTTCATACATTTCCTGATTGTTTTGAGCTATAAGACCCTGAAAGTGAAAAGCATTCCAAATGAACTCTGAAAAGGTTGAAAGTTGTAATGGTATCACCATTTCATCCAAATAGCATGTGCAAGAAAGTAGAGAGGGTTACGGCAAAAACTGGATGCACTTCGTGTA
>NC_057795.1:556842875-556843111 GCF_018294505.1 Triticum aestivum | reverse complement strand
TCGAGACTTTTTCTATGTTCAAAATGCACCATTCGAAGCCACATCATCAATTTTCAACCCTTTCTGACTTCATTTGTTATTTTCATACATTTCCTGATTGTTTTGAGCTATAAGACCCTGAAAGTGAAAAGCATTCCAAATGAACTCTGAAAAGGTTGAAAGTTGTAATGGTATCACCATTTCATCCAAATAGCATGTGCAAGAAAGTAGAGAGGGTTGCGGCAAAAACTGGATGC
>NC_057795.1:556840688-556842865 GCF_018294505.1 Triticum aestivum | reverse complement strand
GACAATCTATTTCGAAGTATCAGGGTTTCATACGGAAACTCGTATGTTACAGAGGGATTTCATTTTTTGAACTTATTTGAACTCGAGACTTTTTCTATGTTCAAAATGCACCATTCGAAGCCACATCATCAATTTTCAACCCTTTCTGACTTCATTTGTTATTTTTCATGCATTTACTGATTGTTTTGAGCTATAAGACTCTGAAAGTGAAAATCATTCCAGATGAACTCTGAAAAGGTTGAAAGTTGACATGGTATCATCATTTCATCCACATAGCATGTGCAAGAAAGTAGATAGGGTTACGGCAAAAACTGGATGCACTTCATGTACAAAACGAACAATCTCTTTCGAAGTATCAGGGTTTCATACGGAAAGTCGTCTATTACGAAGGGATTTCATTTTTTTGAACTTATTTGAACTCCAGACTTTTTCTATTTTCAAAATGCACCATTCGAAGCAACATCATCAATTTTCAACCCTTTCTGACTTCATTTGTTATTTTTCATACATTTACTAATTTGAGCTATAAGACCCTGAAATTGAAAAGCATACCAAATGAACCCTGAAAAGGTTGAAAGTTGGCATGGTAACATCATTTCATCCACATAGCTTGTCCAAGAAAGTACAGAGGGTTACGGCAAAAACTAGATGCACTTCGTGTAAAAAACAGACAATCTATTTCGAAGTATCAGGGTTTCATACGGAAACTCGTATGTTACTAAGGGATTTCATTTTTTAAACTTATTTGAAATCGAGACTTTTCCTATGTTCAAAATGCACCATTCGAAGCCACATCATCAATTTTCAACCCTTTCTGACTTCATTTGTTATTTTCATACATTTCCTGATTGTTTTGAGCTATAAGACCCTGAAAGTGAAAAGCATTCCAAATGAACTCTGAAAAGGTTGAAAGTTGTAATGGTATCACCATTTCATCCAAATAGCATGTGCAAGAAAGTAGAGAGGGTTACGGCAAAAACTGGATGCACTTCGTGTACAAAACGGACAATCTATTTCGAAGTATCAGGGTTTCATACGGAAACTCGTATGTTACAGAGGGATTTCATTTTTTGAACTTATTTGAACTCGAGACTTTTTCTATGTTCAAAATGCACCATTCGAAGCCACATCATCAATTTTCAACCCTTTCTGACTTCATTTGTTATTTTTCATGCATTTACTGATTGTTTTGAGCTATAAGACTCTGAAAGTGAAAATCATTCCAGATGAACTCTGAAAAGGTTGAAAGTTGACATGGTATCATCATTTCATCCACATAGCATGTGCAAGAAAGTAGATAGGGTTACGGCAAAAACTGGATGCACTTCATGTACAAAACGAACAATCTCTTTCGAAGTATCAGGGTTTCATACGGAAGGTCGCCTGTTACGAAGGGATTTCATTTTTTTGAACTTATTTGAACTCGAGACTTTTTCTATTTTCAAAATGCACCATTCGAAGCAACATCATCAATTTTGAACCCTTTCTGACTTCATTTCTTATTTTTCATACATTTACTAATTTGAGCTATAAGACCCTGAAATTGAAAAGCATACCAAATGAACACTGAAAAGGTTGAAAGTTGGCATGGTAACATCATTTCATCCACATAGCTTGTCCAAGAAAGTACAGAGGGTTACGGCAAAAACTGGATGCACTTCGTGTAAAAAACAGACAATCTATTTCGAAGTATCAGGGTTTCATACGGAAACTCGTATGTTACTAAGGGATTTAATTTTTTAAACTTATTTCAACTCGAGACTTTTTCTATGTTCAAAATGCACCATTCGAAGCCACATCATCAATTTTCAACCCTTTCTGACTTCATTTGTTATTTTCATACATTTCCTGATTGTTTTGAGCTATAAGACCCTGAAAGTGAAAAGCATTCCAAATGAACTCTGAAAACGTTGAAAGTTGTAATGGTATCACCATTTCATCCAAATAGCATGTGCAAGAAAGTAGAGAGGGTTACGGCAAAAACTGGATGCACTTCATGTACAAAACGGACAATCTATTTCGAAGTATCAGGGTTTCATACGGAAACTCGTATGTTACAGAGGGATTTCATTTTTTGAACTTATTTGAACTCGAGACTTTTTCTATGTTCAAAATGCACCATTCGAAGCCACATCATCAATTTTCAACCCTTTCTGACTTCATTTGTTATTTTTCAT
>NC_057795.1:556838687-556840678 GCF_018294505.1 Triticum aestivum | reverse complement strand
GACAATCTATTTCGAAGTATCAGGGTTTCATACGGAAACTCGTATGTTACAGAGGGATTTCATTTTTTGAACTTATTTGAACTCGAGACTTTTTCTATGTTCAAAATGCACCATTCGAAGCCACATCATCAATTTTCAACCCTTTCTGACTTCATTTGTTATTTTTCATGCATTTACTGATTGTTTTGAGCTATAAGACTCTGAAAGTGAAAATCATTCCAGATGAACTCTGAAAAGGTTGAAAGTTGACATGGTATCATCATTTCATCCACATAGCATGTGCAAGAAAGTAGATAGGGTTACGGCAAAAACTGGATGCACTTCATGTACAAAACGAACAATCTCTTTCGAAGTATCAGGGTTTCATACGGAAAGTCGTCTATTACGAAGGGATTTCATTTTTTTGAACTTATTTGAACTCCAGACTTTTTCTATTTTCAAAATGCACCATTCGAAGCAACATCATCAATTTTCAACCCTTTCTGACTTCATTTGTTATTTTTCATACATTTACTAATTTGAGCTATAAGACCCTGAAATTGAAAAGCATACCAAATGAACCCTGAAAAGGTTGAAAGTTGGCATGGTAACATCATTTCATCCACATAGCTTGTCCAAGAAAGTACAGAGGGTTACGGCAAAAACTAGATGCACTTCGTGTAAAAAACAGACAATCTATTTCGAAGTATCAGGGTTTCATACGGAAACTCGTATGTTACTAAGGGATTTCATTTTTTAAACTTATTTGAAATCGAGACTTTTCCTATGTTCAAAATGCACCATTCGAAGCCACATCATCAATTTTCAACCCTTTCTGACTTCATTTGTTATTTTCATACATTTCCTGATTGTTTTGAGCTATAAGACCCTGAAAGTGAAAAGCATTCCAAATGAACTCTGAAAAGGTTGAAAGTTGTAATGGTATCACCATTTCATCCAAATAGCATGTGCAAGAAAGTAGAGAGGGTTACGGCAAAAACTGGATGCACTTCGTGTACAAAACGGACAATCTATTTCGAAGTATCAGGGTTTCATACGGAAACTCGTATGTTACAGAGGGATTTCATTTTTTGAACTTATTTGAACTCGAGACTTTTTCTATGTTCAAAATGCACCATTCGAAGCCACATCATCAATTTTCAACCCTTTCTGACTTCATTTGTTATTTTTCATGCATTTACTGATTGTTTTGAGCTATAAGACTCTGAAAGTGAAAATCATTCCAGATGAACTCTGAAAAGGTTGAAAGTTGACATGGTATCATCATTTCATCCACATAGCATGTGCAAGAAAGTAGATAGGGTTACGGCAAAAACTGGATGCACTTCATGTACAAAACGAACAATCTCTTTCGAAGTATCAGGGTTTCATACGGAAAGTCGTCTGTTACGAAGGGATTTCTTTTTTTTGAACTTATTTGAACTCCAGACATTTTCTATTTTCAAAATGCACCATTCGAAGCAACATCATCAATTTTCAACCCTTTCTGACTTCATTTGTTATTTTTCATACATTTACTAATTTGAGCTATAAGACCCTGAAATTGAAAAGCATACCAAATGAACACTGAAAAGGTTGAAAGTTGGCATGGCAACATCATTTCATCCACATAGCTTGTCCAAGAAAGTACAGAGGGTTACGGCAAAAACTGGATGCACTTCATGTAAAAAACAGACAATCTATTTCGATGTATCAGGGTTTCATACGGAAACTCGTATGTTACTAAGGGATTTCATTTTTTAAACTTATTTGAAATCGAGACTTTTTCTATGTTCAAAATGCACCATTCGAAGCCACATCATCAATTTTCAACCCTTTCTGACTTCATTTGTTATTTTCATACATTTCCTGATTGTTTTGAGCTATAAGACCCTGAAAGTGAAAAGCATTCCAAATGAACTCTGAAAAGGTTGAAAGTTGTAATGGTATCACCATTTCATCCAAATAGCATGTGCAAGAAAGTAGAGAGGGTTGCGGCAAAAACTGGATGC
>NC_057795.1:556837300-556838677 GCF_018294505.1 Triticum aestivum | reverse complement strand
GACAATCTATTTCGAAGTATCAGGGTTTCATACGGAAACTCGTATGTTACAGAGGGATTTCATTTTTTGAACTTATTTGAACTCGAGACTTTTTCTATGTTCAAAATGCACCATTCGAAGCCACATCATCAATTTTCAACCCTTTCTGACTTCATTTGTTATTTTTCATGCATTTACTGATTGTTTTGAGCTATAAGACTCTGAAAGTGAAAATCATTCCAGATGAACTCTGAAAAGGTTGAAAGTTGACATGGTATCATCATTTCATCCACATAGCATGTGCAAGAAAGTAGATAGGGTTACGGCAAAAACTGGATGCACTTCATGTACAAAACGAACAATCTCTTTCGAAGTATCAGGGTTTCATACGGAAAGTCGTCTATTACGAAGGGATTTCATTTTTTTGAACTTATTTGAACTCCAGACTTTTTCTATTTTCAAAATGCACCATTCGAAGCAACATCATCAATTTTCAACCCTTTCTGACTTCATTTGTTATTTTTCATACATTTACTAATTTGAGCTATAAGACCCTGAAATTGAAAAGCATACCAAATGAACCCTGAAAAGGTTGAAAGTTGGCATGGTAACATCATTTCATCCACATAGCTTGTCCAAGAAAGTACAGAGGGTTACGGCAAAAACTAGATGCACTTCGTGTAAAAAACAGACAATCTATTTCGAAGTATCAGGGTTTCATACGGAAACTCGTATGTTACTAAGGGATTTCATTTTTTAAACTTATTTGAAATCGAGACTTTTCCTATGTTCAAAATGCACCATTCGAAGCCACATCATCAATTTTCAACCCTTTCTGACTTCATTTGTTATTTTCATACATTTCCTGATTGTTTTGAGCTATAAGACCCTGAAAGTGAAAAGCATTCCAAATGAACTCTGAAAAGGTTGAAAGTTGTAATGGTATCACCATTTCATCCAAATAGCATGTGCAAGAAAGTAGAGAGGGTTACGGCAAAAACTGGATGCACTTCGTGTACAAAACGGACAATCTATTTCGAAGTATCAGGGTTTCATACGGAAACTCGTATGTTACAGAGGGATTTCATTTTTTGAACTTATTTGAACTCGAGACTTTTTCTATGTTCAAAATGCACCATTCGAAGCCACATCATCAATTTTCAACCCTTTCTGACTTCATTTGTTATTTTTCATGCATTTACTGATTGTTTTGAGCTATAAGACTCTGAAAGTGAAAATCATTCCAGATGAACTCTGAAAAGGTTGAAAGTTGACATGGTATCATCATTTCATCCACATAGCATGTGCAAGAAAGTAGATAGGGTTACGGCAAAAACTGGATGCACTTCATGTACAAAACGAACAATCTCTTTCGAAGTATCAGGGTTTCATACGGAA
>NC_057795.1:556836095-556837290 GCF_018294505.1 Triticum aestivum | reverse complement strand
ATCAATTTTCAACCCTTTCTGACTTCATTTGTTATTTTCATACATTTCCTGATTGTTTTGAGCTATAAGACCCTGAAAGTGAAAAGCATTCCAAATGAACTCTGAAAAGGTTGAAAGTTGTAATGGTATCACCATTTCATCCAAATAGCATGTGCAAGAAAGTAGAGAGGGTTACGGCAAAAACTGGATGCCCTTCGTGTACAAAACGGACAATCTATTTCGAAGTATCAGGGTTTCATACGGAAACTCGTATTTTACAGAGGGATTTCATTTTTTGAACTTATTTGAACTCGAGACTTTTTCTATGTTCAAAATGCACCATTCGAAGCCACATCATCAATTTTCAACCCTTTCTGACTTCATTTGTTATTTTTCATGCATTTACTGATTGTTTTGAGCTATAAGACTCTGAAAGTGAAAATTATTCCAGATGAACTCTGAAAAGGTTGAAAGTTGACATGGTATCATCATTTCATCCACATAGCATGTGCAAGAAAGTAGATAGGGTTACGGCAAAAACTGGATGCACTTCATGTACAAAACGAACAATCTCTTTCGAAGTATCAGGGTTTCATACGGAAAGTCGTCTGTTACGAAGGGATTTCATTTTTTTGAACTTATTTGAACTCCAGACTTTTTCTATTTTCAAAATGCACCATTCGAAGCAACATCATCAATTTTCAACCCTTTCTGACTTCATTTGTTATTTTTCATACATTTACTAATTTGAGCTATAAGACCCTAAAATTGAAAAGCATACCAAATGAACACTGAAAAGGTTGAAAGTTGGCATGGTAACATCATTTCATCCACATAGCTTGTCCAAGAAAGTACAGAGGGTTACGGCAAAAACTGGATGCACTTCGTGTAAAAAACAGACAATCTATTTCGAAGTATCAGGGTTTCATACGGAAACTCATATGTTACTAAGGGATTTCATTTTTTAAACTTATTTGAACTCGAGACTTTTTCTATGTTCAAAATGCACCATTCGAAGCCACATCATCAATTTTCAACCCTTTCTGACTTCATTTGTTATTTTCATACATTTCCTGATTGTTTTGAGCTATAAGACCCTGAAAGTGAAAAGCATTCCAAATGAACTCTGAAAAGGTTGAAAGTTGTAATGGTATCACCATTTCATCCAAATAGCATGTGCAAGAAAGTAGAGAGGGTTGCGGCAAAAACTGGATGC
>NC_057795.1:556834580-556835957 GCF_018294505.1 Triticum aestivum | reverse complement strand
GACAATCTATTTCGAAGTATCAGGGTTTCATACGGAAACTCGTATGTTACAGAGGGATTTCATTTTTTGAACTTATTTGAACTCGAGACTTTTTCTATGTTCAAAATGCACCATTCGAAGCCACATCATCAATTTTCAACCCTTTCTGACTTCATTTGTTATTTTTCATGCATTTACTGATTGTTTTGAGCTATAAGACTCTGAAAGTGAAAATCATTCCAGATGAACTCTGAAAAGGTTGAAAGTTGACATGGTATCATCATTTCATCCACATAGCATGTGCAAGAAAGTAGATAGGGTTACGGCAAAAACTGGATGCACTTCATGTACAAAACGAACAATCTCTTTCGAAGTATCAGGGTTTCATACGGAAAGTCGTCTATTACGAAGGGATTTCATTTTTTTGAACTTATTTGAACTCCAGACTTTTTCTATTTTCAAAATGCACCATTCGAAGCAACATCATCAATTTTCAACCCTTTCTGACTTCATTTGTTATTTTTCATACATTTACTAATTTGAGCTATAAGACCCTGAAATTGAAAAGCATACCAAATGAACCCTGAAAAGGTTGAAAGTTGGCATGGTAACATCATTTCATCCACATAGCTTGTCCAAGAAAGTACAGAGGGTTACGGCAAAAACTAGATGCACTTCGTGTAAAAAACAGACAATCTATTTCGAAGTATCAGGGTTTCATACGGAAACTCGTATGTTACTAAGGGATTTCATTTTTTAAACTTATTTGAAATCGAGACTTTTCCTATGTTCAAAATGCACCATTCGAAGCCACATCATCAATTTTCAACCCTTTCTGACTTCATTTGTTATTTTCATACATTTCCTGATTGTTTTGAGCTATAAGACCCTGAAAGTGAAAAGCATTCCAAATGAACTCTGAAAAGGTTGAAAGTTGTAATGGTATCACCATTTCATCCAAATAGCATGTGCAAGAAAGTAGAGAGGGTTACGGCAAAAACTGGATGCACTTCGTGTACAAAACGGACAATCTATTTCGAAGTATCAGGGTTTCATACGGAAACTCGTATGTTACAGAGGGATTTCATTTTTTGAACTTATTTGAACTCGAGACTTTTTCTATGTTCAAAATGCACCATTCGAAGCCACATCATCAATTTTCAACCCTTTCTGACTTCATTTGTTATTTTTCATGCATTTACTGATTGTTTTGAGCTATAAGACTCTGAAAGTGAAAATCATTCCAGATGAACTCTGAAAAGGTTGAAAGTTGACATGGTATCATCATTTCATCCACATAGCATGTGCAAGAAAGTAGATAGGGTTACGGCAAAAACTGGATGCACTTCATGTACAAAACGAACAATCTCTTTCGAAGTATCAGGGTTTCATACGGAA